>NC_056743.1:1277513876-1277593876 GCF_019279795.1 Protopterus annectens
ATGCACCCCCCTTCTAACTTTAGTACATGCAGCTGATATCACCATTTCCTACATCACACAGAAATATTCCCATGCTTCTTGTGACATGTGGCTAATGCCATCACTCCCTAAACCACACAGACATTACCCCACAATGTATGGCTTATGTATCTAATGATACTACTACAAATATATCCCCACCCTACTCATAGCATATGTAATTGACATATGCACTCCCTGCTTCACACATACATAAACGTACACCTTACCCTGCCTCTAGAATGAACCATACTTTGAGTAGATGGGGAAGTTTAGATAGCCAAGAGTTTGCAGTCTGAAGTCAGTATCGTGAGTCATTATTAAGAAGTAGGAATTCATATCTGTGATGGAATGGATCAGTTAATATACATATCAATATAAATTAATGCTATTGGTTAAATAATTCTGCAAGAAACATACAGTTTTTTTTTACTTAATGTGCCTTGCTTTTAGATTCCATGGATGACTGAAATGCACATGCAAGTTGGTGAACCAGAATCAGCAACGAAGGCCTCTTCCACAGAACCAGCAGTTACTAAACTTTTCAATAAACTTCACTTATCTAATAAGCAACATCTGTCTTCCCTTTTAGTGGATGTAGTAGTATGTTCTTTTGATCTTTTTTGGTGTGTTCTAAAATTAGATAAAGGAATTTGTTTAATATCAATGCCTTTAATAAATATAGACAGCACTGATTGTTGTCCAATAAAACAAAATTAGTTTTACACTGTTGTTATATTTTTCCAAGTATTGACTGATCTATGAATTTGTTCAGTAATTTAACATCCCCTGACCACCCTGTTATCATAGAAATGGAAGAAGACTGCATACAGTGACAACATGTTTGTTTACATATGTGACAACACAACATTCCTACCCAAACAGAACATTTGAAGCTAGACTGATACTTAATCTCTTATAGGACATATACCTATGGTGTATCTGAGCATTGATCGACATTATGCAGATATCAGGTACACCACTGATATCAGTCAGCTATTATCCGCATGCATAGTTCCTGTACATATATTATTTCAGAAGGGAATGTGTACTTTCAGAAGAGTACAGAAACAAACAATTTTATCTCATATAGAGTGCAGTATTAATACCCCTCATGTATCCATGATTTTGCAGAATGTCCCCAATTTTGCTTTATATTTTTAGTCTGTTTCTCATAAAATGGGTGCTTTTTTTCTGGCAAACCATTAAGAATTGCGGTAACTAAATGATAGACATTTGAAGTTTAGACTTTGTATCATTCAGAAAATGTATATTAATGTAAAATCTATTATTCTAGCAACTAAAGTAAATAAAAACAGAGTATAAAATATGTTCCTAGTTTTGAGCATTTGCCCCCATAATGTTGGCATTTTCCCTGATTCACAAGCTAAGAGACTGAGAGCTATGCACTGAACTAAGCTGAAACAATCAAATATTTTTGTCACAGCAAAAAACAAAGATTAGTGTAAATCTATAGTACATATTACCAAAGTTAAAGGAAACATCATATTAAAATTTAAACTTTTAACTAGAAACGTAAAAAAGACTCAAAATTATTTTCAAATCTTGATTTTAAATGCGTTAAATCCATATTCAAAATGTTTTCATTAATATTCTTAAATGAAATATAAAAATATCCAAGCTGTACTATTTCTGCTCTTTCATACGTCAGGATAAATTATCTTGGAGGTTGTGTTCTCCAAGAAATTGTGAATTTTCCACCACAAATGCATCATGCACATTTGGCTGAAATGCATGCTTTCATAAGCACCTATGCATTGCAGTGATGGTAATGATGTCCCCATCCCCTTCTATTAAATATAACTACCTCTGAGGTCACTATTAAATTTGGAGAAAAGCATAGTTTTTGAAATATATACTGAATGAATATGAATGGTTATAGCATTTGTGTTTCAGTGGAAGGAATAACTCCCATCTTGACTGTTACTTGCATCACCCTGGATATACTGAATGTTTTCTGTACTCCATTCAAGATGCTATGTGCTACCATAAATATCATAAGCCACTAAAATTTACCTGCAGAACTTTTGGGCGTACAAATTGCTTCACACAGCACCTTTGCATATAAACAAATGTTACAAATGACACTTGGATACACTAAAGTACTGTCATTATTACCCACAGAACTTTAGATAAACAAAACATATGAAGTGAAGCATTCCTGGATATATTAATACATTACTCACCATAGCCCTGAATACACAAATGTGTTATCTGCAGCATTTTTGAGTGTACTAAAATGTTACATATGGTATCCTTGGAGAGACAAAAAGTTTTACTCACAAAATCTTGTGGAAAAAAGTTATAATCACAGCAATTCTAGCTATTACAATACAAGGGGATAGTAAAATGCCATTCCAGACATCACTGAAACACTTTAACTGGAAGTAGGGTTAAGCTTACGTTTTTCATGAAGCAAAGTATTTATTTTATTTAGTATTTGTTACCCATGAAAGTTTGACTGGGATGACAAGCATACCCCTTTTCAGCAGAGGCCCATGGAGTAAAGCTCCATATGGCCTCAAACTGAGTGCCAAAAATGCATCATCATCCCCTTTGGAGAGAGTGACATCCCCACAAATTATCACATTAATAACAAGGCCCTAAGCACGCAATTACTTGTGAAGGACTTGGGTACCCAGGTTGATAGCAAACTGACTTTTGACAACCATGTTGCCTCCGTTGTATGGAAAGCTTATTACATGGCCCATCTCATTAGTAAGGGTATCTCATCCAGAGGCAAGGAGGTCATAACATCCCTGTATTCTTTCCTTATAAGACCCATTATTGAGTACAGTGCTCCTTTCGGAATGTACCTCACAAAGCACTTGCAGCAGCTGGAGAAACAGCAGAGGTTCCTCACCAGGAGAATCCAGGGCTTCAAACATCTACCCTACACAGATAAGCTAAAAGCCCTGTCCCTCTACTCAGTGTCATACGGACTCCTAAGAGGTGGCATCTGTTTGGCATACAAAGCAATCTCAGACCCCCACATTGATGGGACTGCTGCATATCCGCAAATCAAGCTCCACTCAAGTAACTTACACGTGCAAACTCAACCTGGTATATGACATTTATTTATTTATTTTATTTTATTTTACATTTGTTAACCGGGAAATTCCGACTGGACCAGGTCCATTTTCAGCGGAGGCCCGGGGAGAAAAGCTCCAACATCAAGTTATACAAATACAGTACATCCAGCATAATACACAAAAACAGGTTACATCATGTATACTGAGCATAGTAATATAACAAGAATTAATAAAAACACTCCAGGTAAAAGATATAGAACATGGGTAAAAAGACAATGTCAGTCATACTTTGGTAAGAAAAGAAAATATATCAAGTAGGATTCTACAGTTAAAAGTACCCTTTCAGATGACCAAGCCTACAGGGGATCAGCCTACATGACATCAATAGGACTTGTTGGCAGTGTCCCAGAGACTCCCCCTTCTGTGGAATAGACTGTCTGTCAACGTCAAGCAAAGTACCTCATTAACCCTTTTTAAGTGCAACCTGGATAACTGGATGGGGAACAGAAAATACATCCCTGGATTCCACCTGTGTCCCTGCTGGACAGGGGCCTTGGGTGCTGACTTGTCAAAACATGGGCTAAATTATTGGCTAGGCTTGTAAGGGCCTCAGGGCCAATAGCCTAGAAACTTCCTATGATCCTTTGATCTTATGATCCTATTTAATTTTACAAATTACAGTAGTTTACAAGTTGGAGAGGATACACACAGCAAATTACAGTTTTCATAGTGTACATGCTTGAAATATACAATATTTTGGAATGGCTCTTATTTATTGCTAGATAAGAAGTTGTTAATTTGATTAGAGAATATATATGTTTTGGAGTAGGAGAAAGAGTGTAGGGTTAACGAGGAGGTAGAAAAGACAGAGTCAGTTTGAAAGGAAAATGGTAAAGAGTAGATGATATCTGTAGACAGACAATGGAGAAAAGGAGAGAAGAAGGCAGGATATACTAGGAGCAAAGCCAGGAACTGAATAGATGTCATTTAAGTTTTAATTTGAAGTGGTTAAGTTCAGGGATTAGTCTAAGGTAAAAAAGGTAAGGCATTCCAAGTTTTAGCAATCTAGTTTGCGTACAGAGCCCCACCAACAGAGTTAGCAGATTTGGAGATGATGAGAACAGACTAATTCCTACATCTTAAAGTTTTTATGGGAGTAATATTGTATTATATTTTGGAGGTTGACAATTTCCAATTTTGTACAGGAGTGAGTATGCACTGATTAGCAGGGAGTATATACATTGGTTTGAAGTTCTAACCATTTTATTTCTTTTAGGGGAATGTAGTGGTGGAAGGAGGATGGAAGGTTATAGGCACATTTGGCTATTTTGTTATGGCATGAGTTTAGCTTTGTTTCTAAGTTAGAATTTAGGTTAGTGAGAACAGAGGACACGTATAGTAGTGGTGGTAGTAAAAAGTGGCTGTAATAGTTTTTTTTCTGGTGGTGTTATTAAGGTAACATTTGGATCTGTACAAGGGTCTTAATTTTTGAGGTTTATTTTTACGTGGCTTATATGATGATCCAATTTACGATTTTCATTAAAAATAACACCTAGAAGTTTAATCTGGGATACACCTCCAAGTGGAGTATTATCATATGCTGTTAGGGATTGATAGAGCTGTTTTACTTTGAGAGATCAATGTATCATCTGGGAATGCAATTAAGAACACTCTTACTTTCCTTTGAGAATACCTTTCACTGTTAATCAGTTAGTCCACCAATATAGTATTGTTGCATACAAACTACTTGATTGCACCAAACTATACCCAAATTACCTCTGAATATAGAAAATGTTACCCACAGCCAGTAGAATGGCTAGGGTGAGGTGACAGGGGCAACTGCCATGGGTGAAAAGTGTTGGGAGGGTGTGATTAGCCCATCAAAATCTATCTTTAATGCAATACAAGCTTTTAAAAGTCGGTATTGCATTTACAGTCAAATCTGAGCACTCTAGCTTTTAAAAGTCACTATTGCACTAAAGAGAGCTCAAGATCAGCAGATCACATCTTCCCAACACTTTTCACCGAGGACAGTTGCACTTTTCCCCCTACCCTAGCTACTATGCTACTACTACATTGTATCAAGCAGTTTCCTACATTTTAAAAGTAAAAAAAAAAAAAAAAGTTTAACTAAAAACCTGAGTGCTGTAACGATCCATGTAGGCAAGGTATAAACTGTAACAACTGTTTGCTACATTTGTAGGAAAGGGTTTGATACAGCTTAAAAGAATTTTTTTTTTTAATAAAATATAGTGAAGGAGAGGTTGGGGGGAGGGCACAGAAATGGGACGTGAATGGCTGGGGCGGAGGAGGGGTGTATTGTGCATCTGTCCACTTGACTGGTGTGAAAAGAAGAGCTAACACAAGTCACCAAGTCAGAAGAAATGTAAAAATACTAAAGAAAATTTAAATAAATGCACAGGAGTACACAAGCATATAACGTTTTCACAAATAGCTTCATCAGGTGTAAAACAGCAGTAAATATGTCAAGCCATTTAAAGGTTTCAATAAAATACCATATTTCAATCCCAAAACATTCCTTGGTCTATAATCAAACAATTCAATAGCATAGACTACACTTCTTTAAAATTTGTTTTAGGGTATTTAAACCATTTAAACTATGACTAACATCAGCACCAAGTACATTAATCCATTTATACTCCACATTCTCCATTTGTGTAACAATATCACCACCTTTAATACATTGTTTAATTATTTCTATCACCATAAATTTAAACCAATGTGTAGAATATTTATCAGAAATGTGAGACATTTCTTCTCATTTCTGAAGAGTGATAGCAAATACATGCTTTTAATTTGTGATCTGTCTTACAAACATAAAAAGAGGTACATGTCTGGCATTGTGTTATGTAAACCAAATGTTTTGAATTGCAATCTGAATATTGTCTATTGTAAAAACTTTTGTTTGATACTGGCTGTTTACATGTGTTTCTTTTTATAATGTGTTGACAAAAATTAAATTATAGCAGGGGAAAGTGCCCAATCTAGAACTATGTGTATAATTTCAAGCACTATCATGTTCCCTATAGAAAAGGAGATTCTTTAAATTATAAGCTCTCCTTTGAACAAAGGTAGGTTTGTCTGAAGTTAGGGTATTCAGGGGTTCTAATATATTTAATATATGCCAGTGCCTACTGATAATTTTCTTAACACCATTAGATTGCCTGTTATGCATCACCAGAACTCTGTGTTTATTAGATGCGCAAAACTGTTGAACTTTACTTGAATTGCTACCAATATCACTAAAAATTGGTGGGGGGTGCTTGTATACTACACTCAAGCAGTAGGTTCTCCTCTGCTGTTGTAATGTATTTGAATTATAGCCCCTATGCTCAAAGTCATCTATTAGTTGTACAAGCCAATCATAAAAATTAGTAGATTCTATATTCAAAAGTTAAACACATTGAATTTGACCCCTACTAATATTTCTGAACATATATGGTGGGTGTGTGCTAGTTCTATGGAGGTATGTGTTCTTCCTTACCTCCTTTGAATGCACTTTGGTGTGAATCATTTAATACAAAAATTCAGTACAAGTTTGAGAAACTGAATCATTTAAATTTCAGAAAATTCAAAAACTACCGATTTTCTGAAATGTAAATGTTCTTTTTCTCAAATTCTGTATTGATTTTTTGGATATACATTTATATAAACCAGATGATGGTGAGATTCACTTGAAGAGCTGAGTGGGTGGGGTGCTGGTTCATAGTACTAGCCCAGGGTGCTGGTTAAATTAGTTATGCTTCTATCCTCAACGTATAATTAATCTCACTTCTTGTAAAAATACATGCATTTCAGGTTTTAAATAAAAATAAGTTCCGAAACTCAATGCCTCCAAAATGTTGCATTCATACTGGTATCATTTCACCTAAGAATTCAGTTTTTTTTTGTTTTTTTGTTTATTTGTTTTTTTTTTTACTTTTCCTTTCTTCCCTTGTTTTTTAACATCCCCTTTTTCTCCTTGTTCACGCCTAGCTTGTACCATTCTGCTCCATTCGTCATATTCCTCACATAGATATGTCATCTACAAGTCATGGCCTCAAGCTAAAATGCCAAAAAATGCATAGTCATCCCATTTGGGAAAAACAAAACACCCACGAATTACCACATAGGTGGTAGCCCCCTTAATACAGAAGAGGTAATAAGAGATCTGGGGACCCAGGTAGATAGTAATCTCTCCTTTGACAATCATATTGCCAAAGTAGTTAGGAAATCCTTCTATGTGGCCCATCTAATTACTAAGGGGTTCGCATCTAGAAATAGAGAGGTTATAGTGCCCCTCTACTCGTCACTCATCAAACCCATCATAGAGTACAATGCCCCATTTGGGATGTACCTCACAAGACACTTCCAACAGCTGGAAAGACCACAAAAGCACCTCATCAAGAGGATTACTGGCCTCAAACACATGTCCTATGCAGCCCGACTGAAAAAACTCCAGCTGTACTCAGTGGCATATCGCTTACTCAGAGGTGATCTCTGCCTGACTTAAAAAGCCATGTCCAACTCAAAATTGATGGACATGCTCCACCTAAAGAAATCCAAGTCACTGCGAGCCACGCACTCTAGTGCGCTAAACCTCACCCCAGCAATAAATAGAACATGCTGGAGGGATAGATTCCTGTCACAGAGACTTTGGAACAAAATTCCTAACTACATTAGGCAGAGCCCCTCACTAACACTCTTCAAGAGAAGCCTTGACGAGTGGATGGGTAACAGAAAATACACCCCTGGGATCACTTCACTGGCTCTGCTTGACAGAGGCTCAGTTAATTAATCAATGGGGCGACAAAAGCCAACACACTCTGGCTAGGCTTAAAAATGCCCTCGGGCAGATAGCCTAGTACCTACCTATGAACCTCCAACATACTAAACCTGTTTTTTTTTACATTAAAGACATGCGTGAATGGGCGTGCCTTCGTTGAAGGTTTGGCGTCGGGCTGGCGCCTCGGCACCATAAAAATCGACTGCCAATCATTAGTGGACCGAAGTTCCACTGTGGTTACCCCTAACTGGGAAAAGCCGAAAGAAAAACAACATTACATTTAAGGTCAGGCAGTTTCTCTTGTCGCTGTCTTTTCAGTGACCAGTTTAGCCTTTTCCTGTTTCACAAATGAACACTTTTTTATTACTCAGTATTTTCTGACAACAGATTTTGTAAAGCATTAACAGAAACTACAGTTACTGTATGTCATTGTGCCCACCTTTAGTTACTCAGTCATCTTATTCTGAGTTGTTAATAACGACATGAGACATCGGCATTTGAAGTAATTCTGCACCCTTAATAACTCATAAAATGGCAGCATTAACAGAAAGGCAGTTAACAACTTCATTTTACTTCTCCAGATGTAAAACTAGCACACCAAACTCAATGTATTATGGGAATAAGCAATTTTTAAAGACACAGAACTATATTACTGAACAACTTCTTTTGTGCTTCAGCAATATCCAGAAATTTGCAGAAAGGGAATACACTCTTTCAGGTGCTTGGAGAGCATCATGTCTGCATTACGAGTATAAAGTACTACTTTTTCATTTTATAATGGATACGAGGAAGTATGTTTTTTAAATGTATTGCGGGCAGTGGCAGCTAGTGACTTCAAACTGAGGGGTGCTGCAGGAAGCAGCTGAATGGTGGACTGGATATACATCTATATATATATATATATATATATATATATATACATACATAAAGATATATATATATATACATATATATATATATATATATATATATATATATATATATATATATATACAGAGTGAGGCGGGACTGTTTTACAGCAAGTCAATAACCATTACCTATGGTCAAACAGATGTGGCCATTAGCTTTCATACAGACTGCTTCCTGCAGCCTCCCTTGCTTTGAAGTCACTAGCTGCCACTGCCCACAGATGTGTAGCTGCTGGTCTCCTCTGCACTCCCCCAGTGCCCTCCTCTGTTTTACCTTCATCCTAGCTCCATACCATCCAGACAGATTACTTCTTACTTGCTTTTTCATACTTTGTCTTATTTTTAACACCTCTGCTGTTACTTTATTTTTAACACCCCTGTGCTTTTAACACTCTGTAATTGGCCAAGACTCCACTGTATTTTAAGTCTGGAAGAAGTAACTGAATTAAAATGGGGTTCTGCAAGAACCCCTGAAGTTATAAAGTTATAGATATACTGAGATGCATCTTAGAATATTTTTAGTTAACTTTTGACTTAATAATGATGGCCTGAACAAAAAATCACGAATAAGAAAATATATTCAGTCTTTCTGGTGATAGTGTCTGCCTACTTACCTCTCCAAAAAGACAGTTATCTTCTGTGTACCAGTCTGGTGTCAGTTTGGGATGAAAAGTGAAACAACAAATGGCCTGAGGCATATATTGTAATGCTGAGTGTCTGTGAGAAGAAACAAAAGTACTTGGACAAAATCCACAAAGAGAAAAGGACTTCACATAGAAGGAATGAATAGCCAAAAACTCAACAGGAGAAGCAAGTGCTGCTATAGGGCAACACTACCCAGTGCAACACTCTGCCAGTGATCAGTTGTTATCACACATGTCCTGCCCAGATCACCACATACAGCTACTTACTGAGTGCAATGCTGATGCCTGACTAATAGAGAAAGTGAAAAAAAATTATGCACACTAATTCTGCAGAGCTGGAATAATAAATACTTAATTTAATCGAAAGACAGCAGTGTCAGTCACTTTTATCCACAGGCAACCGCGTGCACCCGATTAAAGCCAACTTTATTGACTTAATATACCTCAGATATCAGACTCTAATAAAATAAAAATAGCAACAATTGGCCAGAGTATTTTATATAACCCCTCCACACACAGCTGTAACCATCAATTATTCAAAATCAAAAGCACTTCTCTGACACCAAAATGAAACATTTTCCCCAACGACCTCTTCACTACTTTGTCAATGTATGCACAAGCACTTCACTGACACCAAAATGAAACCTTTCCTCCAACGACACCTTTAGTAGTATGTCCATGTACACACAAGCACACTCAAATATAGGTACACTCACATAAGTACTTACCTTCTTCCCACACCTTGGCAGTAGCACACATAGTGCCTGAAAAAAAAACCCAGTTTAAAATAAAAAAACCTTTTCCCCTGCTTGTGCTTTGTCTTCCACATTACTTCATTCTTCTTGTTCCGGCAGCCTTGCCTCAATCACCTGAGGCAGCCTGAGTCAATAGGTAGGGCTCCTTGCTGCTTCATGCAGCAGTCCGGTGAGTTGCTCTTTGCTCATTGGGTGATGCTTCTGCCACTGCTGAATGCTGCTGATCAACCCCGACTGATGATCAGGAAGCCTAATGTCAGGCTGTTTTCAAATCAGTCTGGTAATTGTAAGAAACAGAGGGGGTTTTTTTTTTGTTTTGTTTTGGATCTCCTCGGAACACAACAGAAGATCAACTCTTATTTTTAATTTAAAAATAATAGTTGCCTTTCTGAGTTAGCACATTTTTTTTTCTCTTTTTAGGTGGGAGGGGGCTGCGTCCCAGCAGCCAGTACCATGGTCCATCCCTGATTGTGCTGTTCAAATTGTTCATAGCATCTGTAGATATATAAACAAACCATGTGTGAACTGCTTCCCATTTCAATACTAGTTATTTGAATGGACACATCCTATTTTTCTTGCTTTGCAGTAAAGACACAGATAAAATTAAATATTAGGTGTTAAGATTAGATACTAGATAGATAGATAGATAGATAGATAGATAGATCGATAGATAGACAGACTGTGGTAATGACTGAAAGTGGGCCACAGTGTTCTGGTCCACTTACTTGCTGAAAATGGATAAAAAATTAATTAAAGTAAAACAAAAAAATGAAAAAGACTGATTTTCAGATATACAGAGGTGCCATATTTCTGGTTATTTTGTCAATGTGGCCATGTCCTTCACTCTCCTTTGTGTCTATTTATGGGTATGTACCACAGTGCAGACCAAACAAACGTTGAATTGCTTATGACTTCAGCAACAATGAACAGTACTTCACATCTTCTTTGAGGAAGGTCACTGCAATAGGAAATCATAACATTTAGGTTTATCCATCTTTTGTTTTCCTTTGTTTAGACAGATTTGGGTCAGCTACACCATTCTTTCATAGAACAACCAAAGCTAGACTTAATTCTGCTTTGGAAGGTACCTGCTTAAGTTCACGGGATATTTATATCCAGTTTTGTAATGTGCCTTCTTTGTTTTTTTCTGAAATAGGTCTGTTATTAATGCCAGAATAATTTTTGTCTGCTTAGTTGCTTGCCCTAGTTTAACATTAGCTGTTTGATTTTTTTAATAGTTTCTGAAGGGACTCAAAGAAACATCTTCATAAACTATATTTGGTTTAGGCATTTGCTTAACGGTACCATACTACCAGTATATTTGTATCTCTTCTCACGTTTATTCATGAAATGAAAATAAGGGAAATGACAAAAAGCAAGGAAAGGGGATAGACTTGTTAAGCCTGACAAAATAGAAATTTCAAAGGAGGCAGCCAAAGAATGAAATAAGAAGCATAATTCCTCCATTGCTGCTTCAAAAGAGCTCCTTTGGTTTCCAAAAACAGGGATAACAAGTTATGCTTCAAAATACTAATTATCTCCTCTGCAACTTCATGGAGACAGATAATACAGAGAATACAAAATGACACAGAGGACCTACTTAGATACTCATAACATAACAATTTCTTTACAAAGATGCATTACATAGTTCTTCAGACATCTAGATGCAATCGATAATTGACACTATGCAAAGATAAAACAGGTATTTCTTATGTGGTGACATTATACATGATATTACATTTCAAATATAAAGTGTTTAGTATGCAAAGAGTTCATGTGCATTGTATGTGACAAGCAGACATTAGATATGATGTATAAGAAGGGTTTCGGTATATATGTTAGAAATAAAACTGAGGTAGGGAGTATGAAACATTAGTCAGTAAGCTGATAATAGTTAAAACTAGAGGAGGGAGAGAGGCACTGTATAGCTGATGAGTCAAGGGTAGTGAGGGTAAGAACACAGAGTACATACCGACACCTGTGCATCCTTAAAATTCATAATCAAACTGCTGTATCCAGGATACTTGTGCTTTACACTCTAAATAATATAAGAATATATAAGGAGCCAGCATAAGGGGTAACTGTAGCTTTACTTAAGCATCAGCATTACAGAAAGGTGCAGGCAGAGCAGAGTCAATGCCCGAGCCAGGGAAGCAATTACATAATGAAGTCAAATGCAAATAGTTGATATAACAAGTAAAATAATAAACATTTATGCAAAGCAGCACATATAAATAATGTTTACATGTTATTATCAATACAAGTAATGCAATAAATAACACAATTTAAATGTTAAATAGTTTTAATATAAATACTCAGTAATTGAGTTGTACTCAACTCAGAATCTCTGTTCACTGATGAAATTCCTTAAAACGTCATAGTTAAATGCAGCAATAACTTTTATTATTATTATTATTATTATTATTATTATTATTATTATTACTTTTAATTAATTTTCAACCAAGTAAGCCCAATGGACACAAACATCCCTTTTCAAGGGCAACCGAGGAGCATTGTCTAGTTAAGTGACTTGCTAAGAATCACAATGTAGGCAAGCAGGGGTGGAAGGATTCAAACCCCGTACTACAGAAAGAAGCTCATTAACTTTTTAAAGCCTTAATCCTATGTGCTAACTGCCAACAACTGAAATTTTCCTTTCACATTATTGTTCTCCTCACAAGCCCGGTCTCTATGTTGGTTTTCTCAGGCACTCTCTGTAGCACCTCTGAATCTCCATTTGTGCTGCAGTTATAGCTGGCACCAGCATGTTGGATGACTCTGCTACTGTTCTTTTGTCTTACATTTGAAGCTCTACATCGTTATTGATACAGTCCCACATCCCTAAAGAATACAAGGACTCATATCTTACATCTGGGTTAGAGGTTTGGTAATATACCCTTTTACACATGTGCCCTCTGACATTCAACCTTCTTGGGATATGGTAAGATTCAAAATGGCAAGCAGGAACTGCTTTAACTAGCAGAGTATTTATAACAGGATTAGCACTAGGTGTTAGCTAAGGTTCTAATCCAGTGCCAGAAACTATGTGCCTACAGGCAAGAGTCACTGTTTTTAACCACAATGATCCTCTGATTCCCTTAGTTGACTAACCAGCTTTCTGATTTTGCCTTTTAGGCTAAAGAATGTTATATACCATTAAATGGGTAAATAGTTTCTCATTATTCTGTCTAATACAACTAATTATCTGACTAGCTTTTGAAAAATTTAAAGAACCATGACACATTTAAAGGCATGTTTCTCATTTTGACACACACGCTATCACTATATCTGTATTTATATCAATATCATTATATTTATATATTTATCTACATTAGGGATTTTGTGGTATTGCACCAGAGATGTAGTTTAGTAAGATATGCCTTTGAGTAGCTTAAAATGAATATGTATCAAACTATAAAATAGTTCATTCTACAATGATGGATTAAAGAAACAGGGAGAGATATTGACAGTTATAAGAAATATAGAAGATACACATAGGAAGCTGAGTGTCAGACTCTTCAACAATATTAAGATATGTTTCTTTTCTTTTCTCAAACACATCAGCATAAGTCAAAATAGAAGTACTGCTTCTGCGTGTACAGAAACAGCTGAAATAAGTTATTTTATTGGTTCATAGGTTCGTTGGTGTTTACTGGGCTAATGACTACACAGTTGTTTTTAAGCCTAGCCATGCATCCTAAATCTCTACTAAGTTCTAGTACCCTTGAAAAGTGTAAGCAGGGGCATGTAAAATGAAACATTTACAAGCAAGGGCCTGGGAGATTACCTATTTACAGGCTGCCTGTGTCCATTAGAAACTTATAAAACCTGCACCCCAGTGGCAGGAGTGTGCAGTTAGAACTTGACTAATTGAAGACTACAGGAACAGGGCTCAGTTTTGAGATTTTTTTACTGGTTAATTGGGTAATTTGTTTAAAAGCCTTTTCTGATTGCTTGTAGTCATCCAAAGCTGTTTTAAGTGTATTTTTTACGGTTTGTAGTCATTTAAAGCTTTTTTAAGTGTATTTTTTACTGTTTTTGCCTTATCTTTAAAAAAAAAATTCCTTGTTTCCCATCTTTCTAAGCTAGTATAGTCCAGTTTTCAGGCTAGTGCTGAATTCAGGGCTGTGTTACAATTTTCTGAGTTGCCCATACCTTTCTTGGATAGAGGGAGGTTTCTCTGTTCAACTGTGAGAGAGGGAGCTTTGAACAGCCATCTGTCCCTGGAGGAGTGGTTCCAGCCCAGACGTTAGTAGTTTATAGGCCATTTTGGGCTAATTTCTATCTCTTTCATTTCCGTGCTGTAAAAACCACATTTGCACAGTTGTGCATGTCTTGGCAGCGCCGGTTAGCTAGGGCTATATTTATCCCGGCTCCACCAAGTCTCCTCTTCAGTTTTTCCCTTGAAAGTAGTCTAACTCTCAACCTAAGCACTTAAAAAGCATCCTACAGTCCAGCACTTGCTCAGACCAAATAGCAAGCACTGATATACCCCGTCACTTGATTGCCCAGCAGGGCAAGGCTCATTATTCACCCCTCATCAACCAAGTGACTAAGCAGCTCACCCTACTATTCAGGCATGACCAAAGGGCAATTTCAGGTATACTCTCCAGTCCAGCTGGTGAACCTGGGTATCCTGAGGCAATGTTACAACTGCCTCATGTACAAAGACAACCCTATCCTCCTACCACAAAACATTAACATATGCAAGAGATGCAATTATATAGCTAAACTGGAGGCTAAGCTCTCTCCACCCAAGACTGGAACAGGCAGTCATGAGGAGAAGGTTAACACTTGCACCACACCTCCAGCCTCACATAGACATACTAAACCAGCACTGGCAAAAAATACACATAAATACACAAAATCATACTCGGAGGCTCTAAATAAAAACTTGCAAAAGCATCACAGACCTCCAAAGCAGACACCCATAAAACCTGCACCTCTTGTCACAAACCAGACATCCCATAAAATACAAAATCAGTCTGCCGCACAATCACAGCCCTTAAGGTGAAATAACATACCTAACACACTAGTAATAGGCGACTCTATAGTCAGGCACACTGACGTCCCACTCACTAGGCTGGACAAGCAGAAAGTTACTGTTAGCTGCCTGTCGGGAGCCAGAATCCGCCACATAACACAAGCACTTAGGTCACTCCATAACAAGTACAAATATGACTCTGTCATTGTTCATGTTGGTGTGAATGACCTGAGATGTACCTCCCTGGACTACATGAAAAGAGACATGGAAGAGCTCTCTGACCATGTAGCCCAGGCGGGCATGACCCTGACACTGAGCAGCATCCTGCCCATACCAAGAATGATACCGTAGTATAAAGAAAAAATGATCAATTTCAACAATTGGCTAAGCTTCTGGTGTCATTCAAAGGAGAGCCAGTGTCTGTCAGCCTGGGATGACATGCTAGACAGGCCTCATTGCTTCGCAAGAGACGGCTTGCACCTGTCACCCCTAGGCTTTCGAATACTGGCCAAGGCTCTTGCTGCCCCCATAGTGCCTTTTTTAGGCAAGGCTCAAAAGTCAAACCCACCTCCGTAAACAGCACAAATAAAAAAATGAGGGTTATGCTACTCAATGCCAGGAGTTTAAATCTCAAAATGTACTCACTCGAAGCACTCCTCAGTATGGAGAACATCGACATTTGTGCAGTAACTGAAACCTGGTTCAGGCTCCACAGAGCACCCCAGCACTACCGGGCTACAACTCATACCACACATTTTGGCCACAGAACATGGACTGAAACACAAAAGGAGGGGGTGTATCCATATTCATCAAGGATAACTACACCTCCAGGTTAGTGGCACAGCATGATACCTCCGAGATCATCCATGTGTAACTAACATCAGGCAAATCTGCAGTGTAAATTGTGGCCTGCTACAGATCACCCTCCATGACCCAGGACCACCACTCCACCTTTCTGAAGACACTGGAAAACATGAAGGTCCTACCAAACACCCTGATGTTGGGCAATTTCAATTACCCTACCGTTAACTGGGAAAACTACTCAAGTACAAACTCCCAGGTCCAGCGCTTCCTGGAATTTATCAACTCAAATGCCCTGGATCAGCTGGTAAACTCCCCTACCAGAGGTGAAAACATATTGGGCCTGGTCATCACCAACATGGGCGACAGGTGTTCCACACCAGAGGTCAACCCATCACTGGTTAGATCAGACCCTAAACTAATCACTCTGGATGTCCACACCACACCACCACCTCCAACCAAGGAAACCACAATGAAAAACTTTTCTATAGCAAACTTCACCTTACTTAAGACAGAAGTGGTAAGTTTCACAGCCCCCATGCTAAAGGATAACAGTGTCCAAGATGCAGGAACCTTTACAAATGCACTCTATGAGCACCTACAAGGATGCATGGATCATGCCATCCCTAGCAAAACCAAGACTCACTCCCCTAAGAGAAGGAAACCAGTCTGGTGGACCCCTGCCATAAACAGGCTATACAATAGAAGGAGGAAACTACTTCAGAAAAAAAGCAAATCCCAAGAAGGAAAGACATCCCTGATCAGTATCAGTAAGAAACTAAGGTCCCTCATAAAATCCTCCAAGGCTAAATTCGAAAGAAAAATAGCCAAGGATTCAAAAGATAACTACAAAGCCTTCTTTAGCTATGTCAATAATCTAAGTGGCAACTTGCAGATATGCACTGAGCTAGTGCAAAATAGCACAAAATATACTGAACCCACTGATATTACCAACATCCTGGCAGATAGATTCAGTGCAAACTTCACCCCCCTCTCACCCCCAAAAGGGCCCACAACAAAACCGGAAAAGTGTAGTGTCCCAGAAATCACAGATGCACAGGTGAAAACAGCCCTTTAAAAAGCCTAAAGCACAGCATCAATGGGGCCAGATGGTGTCCCAGGCTGTGTCTTGCACGAACTACAGAATGAACTAACCCCCCACCTAAACACACTGCTCAACCTCAGCCTCTCCATAGGCTATGTGCCCATAGAATGGCGCACAGCAATGGTTATTCCGCTTCACAAAGGAGGGGCCACAACTGACCCTGGTAACTATTGCCCCATAAGCCTGACTAGCCTGGTCTGCAAGGCTATGGAGCTCATCATCATGGAACTCATTAACAAAGATATTAGGAACCTCTAAACATTTGACCTGACCCAGTTCGGCTTTGTTAAGGGCAGATCATGCCTACTAAACCTGGATGACTTCTTCGAGACAGTCACCAAGGCCATAGATGAGGGGAAGGTAGTTCACACAGCCTACCTTGACCTCGCCAAGGCTTTTGACATTATTCCCCACTCGGGAATTATAGAAAAACCTCACCAGTCTGAACATAAACCCCTACATCACAAGATGAGTTGCCAACTGGCTTACAGACAGAACTCACACGGTAAGAATAGCAGGCTCCAGGTCCGACTCTAAACCAATCACAAGTGGTGTCCCACAAGGCTCGGTCCTGGGACCCCTACTGTTTGGTATATACTTCTCAGAAGTACAGGCAAACACAGGATGACTATGGCTAACCAAGTTCGCCGATGACTGCAAACTGGAAGCCATAATTGACTCTCTGGCTGACACGGACATTCTCCAAAAGGGCCTTACTGAGACGGCCACCCGGTGTCAAAGTCATGGTCTCAAGCTAAATGCCAAAAAATGCATAGTCATCCAGTTTGGGAAAAACAAAACACCCATGAATTACCACATAGGTTGCTGCCCCCTTAATACAGAAGAGGTAATAAGAGATCTGGGGACCCAGGTAGATAGTAATCTCTCCTTTGACAATCATATTGCCAAAGTAGTTAGGAAATCCTTCTATGTAGCCCATCTAATTACTAAAGGGTTCGCATCTAGAAATAAAGAGGTTACAGTGCCCCTCTACTCATCACTCATCAGACCCATCATAGAGTACAATGCCCCATTTGGGATGTACCTCACAAGACACTTCCAACAGCTGGAAAGACCACAAAAGTACCTCACCAAGAGGATTAATGGTCTCAAACATATGTCCTATGCAGCCCGACTGGAAAAACTCAAGCTGTACTCAGTGGCATATCGCTTACTCAGAGGTGATCTCTGCCTGAATTACAAAGCCATGTCCAACTCAGAATTGATGGACATGCTCCACCTAAAGAAATCCAAGTCACTGTGAGCCACTCAATCTAGTGAGCTAAACCTCTCCACAACAATAAATAGAACATGCTGGAGAGATAGATTCCTGTCACAGAGACTCCCCATGCTTTGGAACAAAATTCCTAACTACATTAGGCAAAGCCCCTCACTAACACTCTTCAAGAGAAACCTTGATGAGTGGATGGGTAACAGAAAATACACCCCTGGGATCACTTCATTGGCTCTGCTTGACAGAGGCTCAGTTAATTAATCAATGGGGCGGCGAAAGCTGACACGCTCTGGCTAGGCTTATAAATGCCCTCGGGCAGATAGCCTAGTACCTACCTATGAACTTAATCAGAGGAGTAGACCATGCAGTCCTCTTGTGAAGACCACATTTTTATTTATTTTTATTTATTTTATTTTACATTTGTTAACCGGGCTAGTCCAACTGGATACATGTCCATTTTCAGTGGAGCCCGGGGAGAAAAGCTCCGCTAACTACTACTTAACAAGTTAAAAATATACAGAATTATGCAATAAAAAGAAAACATTTGCTTTAAATTTCTTCCAGAATGTATAGACATAAGAATACAATATGAGACTTAGCAGGTGAATAAGATTAGATATTTTACTTAGTTACAGTATTACTACATTATACGTGAGAAGCAAAATTAGATTTATGTCTATTAATAGAGAGAGAGATAGAAATAATTAAGAAGTGGAAGTTGTAGTATACTAGAGCTATAATGTTGCTAAATAGCAAACATTTCCCTGGGCAACGTGACAAAGAGAATGAAATGCAGTATCTTCATATTAGGATGGAGAGTAGAATAGGCCTACAGTACCATGTTAACCATTTCATCTTTTGTCACATTGGCTGATTCAATCTGGACATAGTTTGGAAAGCCAGAGATGGCAACGTTACAGGTTTTTCAACCATCTTAGATCAAGTGCTTAGCTTTTCCTGTCTTGTTTGATAGTATAGCAGTTTGGTATTAGATCACGTGGCATAATTATACAGTATCTATACTCACATCTAAAATAGCTGAGAAAAGGATCTTCATGCTATCTCTGTGGCTTTTAGAATGATGGTGATACACTTTGGGACACATAATATCAAGCAACAGTGCTTAACTGCATTTTCCATTAATTCAATTTGCTAGAGGACTAGCAACTTATTTAATACCCTCCAATAGTTAGACAGAAGTTAAAAGAAGGGCATCACATGCTTAATAAGAGAATTACTGGAAAATATAGTTTGCTGATATGATTGTGACATGCAATGCCAGCTTTAACTAGGCTGCCTACTTCATGTAGGTAGGTATAGTAGAATGACACCCTTCATTTTGTCATACAATAATATAAAAATTAAATAACAATTGAATGTTTTTTATTAATAATGCTTTTAAGATGGGTGAGAAGGTGGACATCGCTAAATTGACATAACTGCTGATGCGTTCCACCAACTTCTTAAATTATTTGAATTGTGCTGAGGGGTAGCTTTAGTAAAACATGCTTGTATGGAAATTAGGAAAAATGCTAAATATTCTTAGACATCTGGCTGATAGCACACATCCTTATCCATACATGTGCATCTCAGCAACAAACATACACACACACACACACACACACATACCAATGTAAACACACACACACACACACACACACACACACAAGAATACATATGTACATGCCTCTGCGTACTGTATATAGTCTCACATCTTTCTAAGATCCTGGGAATGACAGACAATTGTAGAAAATTAATTTGACGTGTCAGAGAACAGTACATATGTGGGAGTGGTATGCCTTGAAGCAACAGTGAAAGATGAAGCCAGTCACGGAAGTACAGTAACAAGGGGTCAAGCCCCATTAAAATGCTTTCTAAAACAGAACAGCTGTCTATGACATATGCTTACTTTAAAAGTTCTTCAAGCTGAAAAGAGATGGGGATGCCAAGTTTATCAGATACCAAGCCATTAATGCGTAAAGTGAAAAGATTGCTGCATTCTGTAAATGCACTCTGTACTCAATCAAACATGCAAAAAATGCTGGGAAGGAGTTATTTTTCTTCAAAAATGTAATTGCCCTTTTTCCTGGCACATCACAAACACAAATGCAAAGAGCAAAAGCAGAATATATATATATATATATACACACACACACACACACATACATATATATATATATATATATATATATATATATATATATATATATATATATATATATACACACACACACGTGCACGCACATACACACACACACACACACACACACACACACACACACACACACACACACACACACACACATATTCCGGTCTTTATAGTATATATATATCAGGTGAGAGGTTCAGAGCAGTTTGCACAAACTGAATCTGCAACCAGAATATGAGGATGTCTGTCGGACTCTGTCAGAAAGAAACTCAGAAGTATAAAAATTATGTGTGATTTATTTGTTGAAAAATAATTACCCAGAAATGGATCTATGAGCAAGCTGAGACAGACTAGTTCACCTGCTCCAATGGCACAGAACAAGTGCAACAGATTCATGGTAAGTGATGATTCACGCTTATGAACTGGCAGTATTAGAATCCATTTTTACTAGAACTGAAGGGGAAAAAAAAGAGAGTGTCTAAATTCTCAAACTCTTAACTGTTCTTCCACTTTAACAGTTCCAGGCAGATAGCCTGATCTAATCGTAGATCATTCTGAACCAACCTTTTGTCATGTTTCTCTTGTGCACCTTTATATTATTTGTCATTGCTGACCTATTGTTCTTTCCTTATTATTTCTCTGTTTGGGCAGTCTACACTGCTGTATATTATGTTCTGTTATGACGCAGCAAACTTAGTTAGGGTTATGCTTCAAAAAGGGAAGTTTCTGGTGTTTCTATACGTGTTTTATTAAAATGTTTACTTATTTATGAATTTCCATAACCAGGTTGTCTCACTGAAATGTTTAACATCCAAATTAACTTAGAAATATACTTCTCTGTGCACAGAAAAGGAATGTCTGATCAGATAAATGTGAAGCAAACTTTGCGGTGCTGTAGGCCAACATTTTGGACAGTGCAAACCATGACAGGAACTATTTTAAATAGCAGAAAGTGCTGTTGACCTTTTGTGAAAGCTCGTTGAAGGAACTATAACTTGCAATAGCAGAGTGGCTGCCAGAATCTGCTTCCTCCATGAGAAGTAGCATTATAGCACCATGCAGCAAGAGCTGGCCAAAAAACGTAGACAGACGAGCAATGACAGAAAAAATTACGGTTGTCAGAGGTACATAAATTCCAACACTGACAACCCAGAAACAACACAGATAAGGGAGCTGAACTTTTATTTTCATCATCATAACCATGTGTAGTGTTATTCCAAGGCACAAACAGTATTCTCATAGTGTGAGCTCACAAAGGCTCTGCAATTGGGCATAAGCATCAAACTAGGAGTGCATCTTAAATGAAAAGCTGTGCAGGGTCTCTGGAGAGCGGGAACAAGAAACTAGTTATGAATGAAATACTGAGATGTTGGAGTGGGCCATTTCAACCAGGAAAATATAAGGAGTCTAGTTAAATTTGGCTTTGCTGTTTGGTTCTATAAGCCAGTAGAGTATCAGTGTTTTAAACACATTGGAAGAATCTGTAGAAAATTAAAAATAAAAACAGCCGACATATGGATACACAAAATTCCAGAACATTATTCTTAGAGAATGTAACTCCTAAATGTACTTCCCTAAATCCTAGTGCATTATATGACTGATTACAGTGTATTATAGGTTGGTAGGGATTAATATTGCTGGAAAATGCATTTTGACAATATTATGCACAAGTCACATTAGTCACCAGTACATTCTGTTAATATTATTTTAAAACAGAACTATTAAGGTTAAGTCTGACCCCTAATGCAGATATATATTATACCTTCAAACATAAACAAGTATGCATTTATGGTTATATAGCATAACAAGATGATTTAGTCTAGAGAAAGGCACTTGTAAGTGTCCAGTGGGAATCAGTTATTTGATTCCTGTGTTGCCCTGTAATAGTCACAATGGTGGTTCTATAGAATGTTAAAGCACTGGCACAAAATATTCGTCCAGCATGGAAAAATCTTGCTTACACAGTGCCAAGCTAAATAATGTGACATAACAGCAAGGATAAACATAACACCTTGTCTCAGCTTCAACTAAGATATGTGAAGTTTAATCCTTAGGCACTGACAGGATGACTGTTTCCCTTTCGGTGACTTCATATGAAGTGCAGAACAAACATGTCAATGTGAAATGTTACATTGCATTTTTTTAGATATCTAGCCTAAATGGTCTACCTTTTAAGTGCATTTAACATTATACTACACTGCTATTCATTACCCCCTGTCCACTCCATCCCTTTCACATTTTCTACATAGATTCATAGATTACTACTAGGCTAACTACCCCTGTGGGCCATTTTAAGCCTAGTCAATAGCCCCATTGTGAGAATCATACCTTGCACCTTGTGTATCTGAGGTAAACACTTTAAACATTTTGCCAACAACTTGCCACATGTACCACACCCTCTTATATGTTTCATTGTATTCCCTTTCCACACCCATTCTGATAGCCAATTCCAATGGGTCCATAAACGTATCTGTGAAGAAGTGCTTTCACTAACCCAGGGAGCAGCTGAGGCCTTGTAGTTCCATGCTGCACTTAAAGCCATGCTGTTCTTCGTAGCATGTTATAGTGCAAACAGGAATAAAGTCAACCTATGGAAACTTTTAATTTTAAATGAGGTTTATTTATGGAAGCAAAAGGATAAAAATGCTTTCTTGCAACAAAACAAGGGAAGTAACATAAGCAAAAATCCAGAGCACTCATGACAGTCTTTCAAGGCATAGTAAAACAACCCAAGGGACTCTAAAGGTGTTACTGCTGAATGCCGGGACCTAAACAAGTAAAACCACACCCTCCAAGCTCTCCTCACCCTGGAGAATGTGGATATCTGTGCAGTTATTGAGACATGGATTAACACAGAGAAGAGCACCCCAGCAGTGCAGGGCTACAATGCCTTCATTTAAGCCAACTACTGCACAGACAGGGGACAAAGCTTGTGGTGTCTCATAGATTCATAGGTAGGTATTAGGCTATCACCCAAGGGCCTAAGTAAGCCTAGCCAACAAGGTTCCCTGGCTTATGTCACCTAAGAAAGTTATTTTCCTGTGCCCCTGTTGAGCAGAGCCACAGAAGTGATCCCCCGGGTGTATTTCCTATTTCCCATCAACTCATCAAGATTTTTTGAAGAGTGCTAATGAGGAACTTTGTTTGACATAGAGGGGTAGCTTGTTTCAGAGTATGGGAAGTCTCTGGGACAGGAATCTATTCTTCCAGCATGTCTTGTTTATTGTGGTGACAAGGTTTAGGTCCCTAGAGCATGTAGCTTGGAGGGATCGGGATTTCTTTAGGTGTAGCATGTCCAACAGCTCTGGGTTTGACATAGCTTTATATGTTAGGCAGAGATCACCTCGGAGTAGGTGATATACTACGGAGTAAAGCTGGAGTTTTTTGAGATGGTCAGCATAGGGCATCTGTTTGAGGCCAGTAATCCTCTTTATGAGGTACTTCTGTAGCCTTTCCAGCTGCTACAAATGTCTTGTGAGGTACATTCAAAAAGGGGCATTGTACTCTATAATCGGTCTAATGAGTGTTGAGTAGTGGAGAACAATGACCTCTTTTTTCCTGGATGAGAACCCTTTTGTGATAAGGTGTGCCATGTAGAAGGATTTCCTGACTACTGTGGCGATGTGATTATCAAAGGAGAGACTACTGACCACCTGGGTCCCAAGTTCTCTTTTCACACATTCAGCATTAAGTAGGCTGCCGCCTATGCGGTAGTTCATGGGTACAGAGATTTTACCAAAGGGGATGACAATGCACTTTTTGGCATTGAGCTTGAGGCCATGGCTCTGACACCGGGCATCTATCTCAGTGAAGCCCTTCTGTAGGATGTCCACATCATTTGGGGACTCGACTATGGCTCCTAGTTTGCAGTCATCTGTGAACTTCATTAGCCAGAGGCCTTCTGTGTTAGCCTGTATTTCATAGAAGTAGATACTAAACAGGAGAGGTCCCAGGACTGAACCCTGTGGTACTTCACTTGTCACTGGTTTGAAGTCAGATTTGGAGTCTGCAACGTTTACAGTGTGAGTTCTGTCCGTGGGCTAGTTGGCAACTCATCTTGTGATGTAGGGATTTATACCTAGTTTAGTGAGTTTAGCTATAATTCCAGAATGGGGAATGGTGTTGAAAGCCTTGGCGAGGTCAAGATAGGCTGTGTGAACCACCTTATCCTCGTCTACGACTTTGGTGACTGCCTCAAAGACGTCGATCAGGTTCAGGAAGCATGATCTGCCTTTCACAAACCCAAACTGGGTGGGGTCCAGAGTTTGGAGGTTACCAATGTCTTTGTTTATGAGTTCCATGATGATACTTTCCATGGCTTTACAAACCAGGCTCATCAGGCTAATAGGGCAATAGTTCCAGGGATCAGTGGTGGCTCCCCCTATGTGGAGTGGGATATCTGTTGCTGTGCACCATTCAGTGGGCACAAAGCCTGATATGAGGCTATGATTGAACATGGTGCTTAGGTGGGGAGCCAGTTCATTCTGAAGTTCGTGTAAAACGCAGCCTGGGATGTTGTCCAGTCCCATGGATACTGTGTTTTTAGCTTTAGAGAGTGCAGCTTTGACCTGCGTAGGTGTGATTACAGGGACTCTGCGTTCTTCCTGTATAGATATGGGTCCTTTAGGGGGTGAGAGGGGGTTAAAGTTAGCACTGAACCTATCCGCCAGGATGTTGGCATTATCAGTTGGTTCTGTAATTTTCATGCCGTTGTGCTGTAACTCAGAGCAGATCTGGGTGTTTCCATTGAGATTCTTGACATAGCTATAGAATTCTTTGTGGATGTCCTTAGAATCAGTGGCGATTTTATTTTCGTAGCTAGCTTTGGAGGCTCTTGTAAGGGATCTCAGCTTCTTACTGAGGCTGACCAGGGAGCTCCTCCACTCATGGGATTTTACTCTCTTTTGCAACAGTTTCTTCCTTCTGTTGTAGAGTTTGTTTATGACAGGGGACCACCAGATTGGCTTCCTTTTTTTGAAGGATAGCATATTGGTTCTGTTTGGGATAGTACGATCCCTGCACTCGTTTAAGTGCTTATAGAGCGCATTTGTGTAGGATTCAGCAGTTGTAACTGTATTGTCCATCTGCATGGGTGTCATGAAGTTCACCACTTCTGTCTTAAGATGCATGAAGTTGGCTTTGGAGAAATTTTTTACCGTGGTTTCCTTAATGGGAGGTGGGGGTGGGATGTGGATATCTAGGGTGATTAGCTTATGGTTGGATCTGACCGAGGAGATGACTTCAGGTGTGGAACACCGGTCACTCATGTTGGTAGTGACTAGGTCTAGGATATTGTTGCCCATGGTAGGGGTGTGGATAAGTTGATCCAAGGCATTGGAATTTATGATTTCCAGAAAGCGTTGAATGAAGGAGTTGGTATATGAGTAGTTTTCCCAGTTAATAGTAGGGTAGTTGAAATCACCCATTATTAGGGTATTTGGTTGAACCCTAATATTTTCCAGTATATCAAGAAAAGAGGAGTGGGAATCCTGGGGCATGGTGGGGGATCTGTAGCAAGCTACAATTTGGATTGCTGTTTTGCCCAGAGTTTGTTGCACTTGGATAACCTCGGATGCAGTATGCTGAGCAACTAGCCTGGAGGTGTGGATATCCTTAATGAATATGGACACACCTCCGCATTTGCTGTTCCGCTCCAGGTTAGGTGGTCGAAATGTATGGTATGAGTTATAGACTGGTAATGCAGGGGTGCTCTCTGGAGACTTGAACCAGGTCTCGGTCACTGCACAGATATCGATGTTCTCGATTTTAAGGAGTACCTCAAGGGAGTGCATTTTGAGATTTAGACTTCTAGCATTGAGTAGCATTACCCTCAGTTTTTGCTTGCCTGTTCCTGTTACGATGGGGAATTTTCATTTGAACCTTGCCTAAAAAAGGCACTCTAGGGGCAGCAAGAGCCTTAGCCAGTATCTGGAATCCCAGGGGTGACATGTTGTCCCAGGCAGACAGATACTGGATCCCCTTAGAATGACACCAGAATCTTAGCCAATTGTTGAAGTCAATCATTTTGTCCTTGTACTGCGGTATCATTCTGGGTGATGGCAGGATGCTACTCAGGGCTAGGGTCATACTTGCCTGGGCTACTAGATCAGAGAGCTCTTCCATGTCTTTTTTCATGTAGTCCAGGGATATATGTCTCAGGTCATTCACACCAACATGGACAATGGCAGAGTCATATTTGCACTTGTTGTGGAGTGACCTGAGTGCGTGGGTTATGTGGCAGATCCTGGCACCTGACAAGCAGCTGACAGTAACCTTCTCCTTGTTTAGCCTGCTGAGTGGGACATCAGTGTGCCTGACTATAGAGTCACCTATGACTAGTGTGTTGGGTGCATTGTTTTGCCTTATGGGCTGTGGTTGAGTGGCACACTGAGTCTGTGGGCTATGTGTTATTTGGGTTGTATTGGGGGGGTGGAGGTTGTTTGCGTTTCTGCTTTGGAGGTCTCTGTTGCTTGAGCAGATTATTATTGAGAGCCTCCATGAATGTTTTTGTGTTTCTATGTGTGGATTTTGGTGGTGTAGGTTTAGTGGTACTATGTGATGAGTGTGGTGTGGTACAAGTGTTTACTTTCTCATCTTGATTGTCACGTTCAGTCTTGGTTGGAGAGAGCTTTACCTCAATCTACATTAACAACAAACTCTCCTTAAAACTAGTCAAACAGGATGACGCACCTGAACTTCTCCATGCCCAGGTTTCCACAGGCAAGTCCCATATCATATCATATCATATTCTTGCAAACTTTAGGTAACTCTGTGTGGCCCAAGGAACTCATAAGCTGTGCTTGGACTTACTGGAGGCTCTCACCACTCAACCCAATACCATATTCATAGGTGACTTCAACAGTCCCCCCATTATAAAATGGAATACTTATATAACCATAAATTTACAGGCCCACAGATTTGCGGACTTTTGTAAACACAAACACGTTAGTGAAAGATATTCGACCTGGTACTCACAAACATGGGAGAGCACTGTACCCCCCAGTGTACTGTCCCCAGCTAATCCATGTATCATTTAGGAACTATTCCAAGGTAAACTTGCTCTAATAAGTGATAACCTGTCAAAATTTCGGGTCTATATTATAATATCGAAGTCTTAAAACTTCGAATACTATAATATCGAACCCATTCAATCGAAACACCATATAATTGAACAGTCAGAATAGCTAATTTTTTCCCAGGGAAAAAAATCGCTGTTCCAACAAACATACACACAACACAAGCACAACAAACTAAATAATCCACACACATACACTTCACAAACCCCTACACTAAACCATACATACACTACTAGCTATCCACTTACCTTAACCCAACCCTAACCCTAAGGTCCGTAACTACCGCACACTCACCTTACCCGCTCCCTAACCCTAATGTTCCTATCGCACACTCACCTTACCCACTCCCTTACCCTAATGTTCCTATCGCACACTCACCTTTACTGCTACCTATCCCTAAGGTCCCTATCGCACACTCACCTTACCCGCTCCCTAACCCTAAAGACCCTATCGCACACTCACCTTACCCGCTCCCTAACCCTAAAGTCCCTATCACACACTCACCTTACCCACTCCCTAACCCTAAGGTCCCTATCGCACACTCACCTTCGTTCGCACACTTACCTTAACCCAGTCCATAACCTTCGCTCCACAGTCAAAGAAATAGTGAACCTGCAGAAATGGCCCACCAAATACTTTTCCTAAGAAAATATTCGATATTCTGTAGCTTTGCTATTTCCAGCGTTCAATGCATAGGGTTCGATATTATAGCATTCAAAGTTTTAAGACTTTGATGTTATAAAATAGACCCAAAATTTCAAACCCCTCCCCAAACCCTGAGAGCACAGCTGCCTATGGGGAATTGTTCACTGATACCCTATGCAATCATGTTAATAAATACATAGAGGCAGCTCTGCAAATGAGAAATAACACCAGAACTAACTCAAAAAATAATCAAACAAACAAAATACAAATATAAAGAGACTGCACAACAAAAGAAAAAAAGTCATATCCAAGATTAGGAAGTGTTATACTCAGCATAATAAAAACACTCTCATCAATCTAAACAAACTACTAAGAGGACAAATTAAATATATTAACAACAAATTTGTGGTAAAGATTGACTCCCTAGTCTTAAATGCAAAGCCATGGAAAGAATTATCATGGAAATGATTAATAAAGACATAGAAAACCTCCAAACACTAGAACTAACCCAGTTTGGTTTCGCTCAGGGCAGATCACACCTTCTCTACCTAGTGGACTTCTTTGAGAAGATCACCAAGGCAATAGATGAGAGCAAAATAGTGCAGCCTCCCTACCTTGACCTGACTAAGACATGTGATGCAATACCCGACTTGGGCATTGTAAGCAAACTCAAGGATATAGGCATGAATGCCTGTGTTATGTGTTGGATAGCCAGCTGGCTCTGAGATAGGACCAAGGAAGTTAGGATGGGGGGATCACCTCCACAAAGAGGCCAGTCTCTCGGGGCTGTATGCTGGATCCAGTTCTTTTTGGCATCTCCTTCTTGGAAATCAAGGCCAATGTCAAGGGCCTCTGGATGGCAAAGTTTGCAGTTGATTGCAAACTAGGAGCAGTTATAGAATCCCACCCCAAGATGCTAAGATCCTACAGGAAGGAGTAACACAAACAAATAACTGGTAGCAAAGCCACAGCTTTAAACTTAATGCCAAAAAATGCATAATAGTAACTTTTAGAAGGTCATGCACCGTAGAAAATTACCTCATTAATAACACAACTCTAAGAGTAGAACCTGTAGTCAGGGATTTGGGTATGTAAGTAGATAGTAATCTGGCTTTTGACAACCCAAAATCCACAGAGTCCCTCAAAGTGTCATACACTTAGTCCAGAAAGCAAACACTTTAAGAAACTTTCCACCAGGTGTTGTCAGTGGAATGACTATATGAAAATACTCCCCAAATTGGAAACAGTATGAATCTAGTAGTGGTATTAATTATTATTAAACTTAAATTTAAAATTTAAATTAAAAAAAAAAAACAAGCTGTCTACTCAAATAAATCTCTTAAGCTTAGTAAATCAGGTAAAAAATCCAATCCCGGCTATGTTGAATTTGCAAGAAGTCTAAACTCTTCACTGCGCAGTGCTGTATCCCTTGTAATAGAGCATAACTCTGTCATAAACAGCTA
This sequence comes from Protopterus annectens, assembly GCF_019279795.1. Classification (NCBI taxonomy): domain Eukaryota; kingdom Metazoa; phylum Chordata; order Ceratodontiformes; family Protopteridae; genus Protopterus; species Protopterus annectens. The sequence goes on from NC_056743.1 coordinate 1,277,543,498, forward strand.
AAGTCTTTTTCATTACAGGGCTTACTTTTAGCAAGATTCTACATGTTGGACTAAGACTGATAACCACATTAGCAGGCCTGTAATTAGTTGGTCTTTTAATGATATTATTGTATGCAGTAGCACTATAAATTAGATTAGTTGTTATTTAGTGATTGTTCTTAGTTGGTCTAATACTGGTATTGTTTTACTGAGCTATTTCTCGATTATGCTTGTGTCTACTTTCTATGTATCTAGATAACGATTAAAAAAGTGCTCTAGCAGTCCTTTTCATGTATTGGAAAATAATGATATGAATACATGGATACATAAGTTAAGTAGTGAGTGTCTACCATTTGCTGCTCATTCATCCTCTGTCCTTACTACCATACTTCTATGCAGGTTGACCACCTCACATCTCCCTGACTTGATTGCTCCCATATCAAATCTCCTCTGGTCTGTTGCAAAAAGTCCAAGTCTTTTCTCAGTCTGTGAGGGTCATGCCTTTCCTCTCTGTCCTGCAAACTGGTAGTTTTCATTTGGATTCCTTCCATCAGCCTGATGTCCCTCTGCTTGGGTGGCCTTCAGAACTGTACAGTATACCTGAACACGATCTTTTAAATGAAAACATGACCAGTTTGCTTCTCGGGTCTATCCCTGTGAGGATACCAGCTGCATACTGTTTGCTGCTGATGTCACATCCATTTCATGCTATTTACTAGTTGTGATATGGATCTACTTTGAAAGCTCAAAAGGCCAGATTACCGCTTGTGAGTTTTGCAAGACGACAACATAGAAACATTAGTTTCCTGAAAGCAAAAGTTTTGCCAGGGTGACTAAACACTTGTCCAACATGGGGAAATATGCCCTTTTCCCCACTGTAGTGTGATCCCAGAGTTGGTATATATAGTTAGGGGGGTGTGCGAGGCGTAGCCCTTCACCTGGGTGGATTTTACATACTGTGGGGTGTTTCCGTGCAATTTTGGGTAAGTGTTTACTTACCCTGTTAAACTTTTGCATTCGGAAAATCAAGGTTTCTATGTTGTCGTCTCACAAAAATCATGTTCAGTAATCTGGCCTTTCAGGCTTTCAAAGCAGATCTGTAATACACATCCCTCTGTTCTTGTCCTGCTCTGCTGCCATCATTTTCACCTCCACCAGCTGATACTTTGCATCATGGTTGTGTCCAAGATGCTGTACTTCACATTTGTGTGTAGAGCACATCAGCTAATGGAACAAGACTCACTTGGTCAGTCTTTTCCAGTTCTTCAGTAGACTTTTACCCCTTCTTATCTTCCACCACTGCAGAGGAATTGCTATTGTCCATCATTCCCTATATCTGAAATTAATATATTGAAGAGGACTGCATCTAAGAATAAATATACTTCAAAGTATTGAAATACAAAAGTAGATAACAGCAAAACATCAAACCCAAAGGATTGAAACGCAAACTAAAAAAAAAAAAAAAACTCACATTTTTTTTGGAGGGGGGGGGGCAGCCCCCCATGCTAATTATATATACCAACTCTGAAATCACACAACAGTGGAGAAAGGGAAAATTCCCACTCACTGTTGTTCTGTGAGCGCCTGCACAACGTAATATTAGTAGAAGCGATCAAATGATTATTCAATCACTTCTGCTGGCATTAAAGATGTTCAATACCACAACATTTGATTATTTAGAATCTTTCCCTAGGAACATCTGCTATGATACTCCATTAGTCACGTCCCCTATTTCTGATTTCATTCCTGTCACCTCCATCCCTGTATATCCTATCATTCAACCTTGTAACAGTTTATTTCGTTGATCTCAATCTGATCCCCAGTGCTTGTGGTTTTCCTAGCAGCTGCCTATGCAGAACTGAATGAAAGGTCTTGGTGATGTCCAGGTAGACCACATTTTTTTGCTACTTCCCTTTCCTGTTACTAAGTCATATACCTGGATCGGGTTAAACTGTCAACTCCATCTGGCCATGAACAGGTTTCATTTATTTTACTGGAAGTTGTTATCATTTATGAAAGCAATCAATTCTGTATTCTCTCTGTGACTGTCCCTATGTCTCTTGCTATTCTAGTTGGTCTACAGTTTCTTAGATATTTCCTTCTCACCCTTGCATGGAAATATCATTTTTGCCATCTTCTGGCCATCAGCACTTCTTGTACTGGAAAGGAAACTGATAGAAAAATCTATTATTGGATCCATCAGTACAGTGTCCAGATGAGGCTCCTGGGAGGCAAGCCATCTTGTCCCTGTTCCGTATCACTCCTCTTAGACAATGCGCTGTCTGTCTGCTTACTCAATTTTATCCTGCTGTCCATCCACAACTCTCTCGGTTTTGCTGTTCTGTGCTGCATAGCATCTTCACATCACTTTATTTCATGAAGATGTAAGTTAAGTACTCATTCAATACCTCTGTTTTTTCCAGTTTTTCATGTTTGCATTTCAACATTGCTCAGTCTGGCCAGGTCTGTCCCTCTCTCCCTCCATTCTGTTGTTCACCTAGAAGTGACTTTGTTCCCCTTCTTGACATCCTCGTCCCAACTCTCTTTTGATTTCTGGCTTTGCTGCCCACATCTCCTTTGTTGCCCTAATCTGCATCCTTGTACAATACATTCTCCACCTCATTACTCATCACATCTACTTCTTGTATACCTAATGTTTTAGCCCAATTACTATCCTGAAATTCCTGTGTAGCTAAACTTTCTTATGCCTATTTCTCAGACTATTGCCAATAGCCATGAGTGCTTTATCCCTGACCCCTTCCAATACCTTGTTTACTCTTTTGCCTCTAGAATACAGTGATGCAGCAGTTAATGTTGTCGCCTCACAGCAAGAGGTTCTCTGGTTCATTTCTCAGCTGGGGAGCCTTCTGTGTGGAGTCTGCATGTCATCCCTGTGGTCAGGTGGGTTTCCTCTGGGTAGACTGGTTTCCTTCCACATTCCAAAGACATGCATCTAGAGAGTTTCACCCCGGGCCTCCACTGAAAATATTCTCTGTCCTAGTCAGACTTTCCTTGTCAACAAATGTTAAATAAATAAATAAAAATAAATAAATAAATTGCAACTCATTCTACACCCTTAACACCCAGCTTAGCAAACACATATTTCCCTAAATGCAACACTATCGCCTCTGTAGTCTTACGCTTGTCTTCACCCTACACCGCATGGACACTTGATTACTGCTGGATAACAGCACCTTCACTGGTTATCTGGATAACAGCACCTTCACTGGTTATCTTTGACACCATCTTCCCTTTTCACAGCTGCATCCAGAATTATTTCCTTTTTGGTACAGCTCCACATAAGCTGGGCAAACCCAGTTGGGAAAAGCTTGTAATTTCCAGGTCTGCTGCTGGCAGATTCACATCCCCCATAAATACTGTATAACATTCTTTCTTCTGCCACACTTCTTTACTCTTTCTCTCAATCCCTCATTTTCCTTCTTTGATGTGTCTGACACTGATACACCATATGGAAATCCAACTCCCCTTCTTCTATTGTTCTTTATGCATAGACTTGTTCCTGTTTCATGACTACATCTAGGTCCCACCTGGACTGTGCTAATTTGTTCACCATCAGTAGCTATTATCCCAAAGTCTGTAGGGATTTTCTGATTCTAATCCCACCTTCAACAGATATTGTACGTGCTCACAGATATGAAGGTCTCATATACCCACCCCTATGGGAATTATGCTGCTAGAATGAGGATTATTTTAATGAGTACTGATCTTATGAATCAAGCACACTGAAAAACACTTTCACTAACACTAAACTAAGTGTTTTTGCAGGTGCAAGCCCCTGCACCTCTCCGCACACATCCTGGAATTATATATACCTATTGCATACTTGCACAACAGTAGGGTAAGGAGCAAAGTTCATTAGCACTTAAAGTGGGTTTCAGAGTATTGGATTCATTGATTCCAATTTGTTTGACTGGTACTTGCTGAAAGAGCAATTAATCGACTGACATAGTCCCCTCAAGAAAATGCCCAGTCCTGCACATGGTCCAAAGAAGGATGACACACGGGTATGATTTGGAAGAGCCAAATAAATATCTCTGGCCCATACACTGAATGCTTTTCGCTTTGCTAGGTACTGGTACAATTCCACTATGTCAGCTGACAGGGCACTAATCCTAGATTCTGACCCTATCACTTCCCTTGACGTCTTCATAGAGTGTTTTTCATCATCCTGTCTGGCCTTGCATTTAATACCCTTGTTTATATTGACCACTGTTCCCCTTCATTCCTCCCTTCTCTGTCACCCCTGTACCTAAACAACAGCTTCTCTTTGCCTCAACCTATTTTGTGATTTTCCACGTGTTTTCTTATTGATACTACCAATGTCCACTATGCTGTCTGCATTAGTTTGCAGCTCTCCCCATCTTCCTAGCTAGACTCATTTTGCTACATAGTAGTACTACCCAGGCATGCTCCAAGCCGTCCTCTTCTGTTCCCCTGCTGTGTTCAGTTTTTAGTTTCTTCTTCTTCTTCTTACTGCCAAAGTAACTAACCCCTACTTTCTTGTACTATGATACCCCCTTCACCCCTTCCATGTATTTTAAAGACACACTCACTGACATGTACCTTTCCACAAGTGCTCTGAGTATCACTATCCATTTCAGAATAACTTGGAAGATGGTCCTGACACAGAACTGATCTCTCTCTCTCTGTCAGGTCTCTTCCCAGTTTTCTAATAACTCCCAAAATGTATTTCTCATTATAATCCATAATCCTGTCCTCCTTTGCTCAGCATGTTCTAAAAGTGGTAACTTCATTCCCCTCTTCTGGCATCTGTCTGCCACTTTCCTGGTCCTGTTTGCTATTACACCAACTGTCTTCTCCGACAAGACATCCGTGACTATCTGTGCAACAACATGCATCCAACACTCCTTCCTCCGACCATTTTCATCACTGCTTGTTATGTTTTACTAAGTGTATGCCCAAGTCGATTTCACTGTAATCTCGACTTACTTTATAACAGGTTCCTAAATTACAGCAGTAGTCACTCCCTCAGGCAGAAACATAATATTGTGAAGGAATGAATGGTTTGTTTGTCTAGATTAACATCTGAGGATGGAATTTTTTCTGCCGAACCGGATAAATTGTGTGACATGTTTTTAAATAGGGAATACTCGAATGATTTTGTGATGGAAATGAAAAATGAGGTTGTAGGTAGTAGACAATTGAAACTATCTCCTATTTTACTTAAATCCACTGAAGTAGATAATGTTACACATAGTTGACCTGTTTTTAATGCTTCTGTGGTAGTAACCTTTTCTTTTGATACAGGAGCAATAATGTCCATTATTAGGAAAAATTTGTTTCTCATGTTTGATGTCTTGAAAACAAAGTTGGGCTTTGTTTATTTTATTTTTAGGAAAAAACAGTCTTTAAAGAAACTGTTGGAACTCTCAGGGGTTAATCCAAGGGATACAGGATGCAAAATTTATAAATGTGGCAGTTGTAACCAATGTCCCTTTATATATGAGAGTTCTTCGATTTCACTTTGAGACTTTGAAAATGTTATTATGATTGCAGGCAGATTTACTTATGACATATCTAGGTTGGTTTCTGCTAGTAGCATAGTAAGGGTGAGGCAGAGGGGGAAACCACCCAAGGAGCAAAGTTTTAGGGGACACAGTCAAAATATTCCTGAAATTGAAGAACTGAAGGGGGTATAAACTACCAATCAGCTTTTTACAGTATGCCAGAGTCTTTTCTTTTTAGTTTTTGCTCTTTTCTTGAAGAGCTGAGGGGATCCTACATTGGCTGCTGTATAGGAAGCCGTGTGGCCCAATCTGCTAAAATCATTTTCTTTTTGCTCTTCACTTTTTTCACTTAAGGAGCTATGGCACCGAGTGCTAGTTGAGCCTGGTTTATGCAGCCAAGTATGCATCCTGTACCAGTTTTATATTGGCAAAAAGAGAAAAAAATTAAAAAAAATGATGACCTCACCTGTGGCGCATGCATAATAAGGATGTAAATAATGCTTCAGTGAAGTACAGTTTGAGCTGTGCCTTTTTTTAATAAGTTTTCATATTTTTGTGTTGAAATGTGGAATAAGATGGATGCCAGCAGAGAAGATAGATTGGAGTTTAAGGAACTGGTATGGCAGATAAGGTTAACTGCATCAGTTCTACCCAGCTTCAATGAACATGTGTCTATCAGTTCTGTTTTAATATATCCATGTCTTCAAAATTAGGTAAATGGATTGAAAGAGTTATTTATTTGTTTACATTAACTTAAGATTTTTAAAATATGTTTGGACTGGTTTGCATTTGAGTTTGCAACATCATTTTCTGTAGTAGGTATTTCTGATATCATTGTTTGTAGTAGCTTTTAAATGCTGAAGTTATGATTTTACTTATATTCTGTTGCAGTCTCCTATACATATGGGGTGAAAGTTCTTAACATTTTATATTAAAAGTTTATATTAAGCATTTCTTCAGTGACATTGCTGGTTGTTTTTTTTTAAGATTTTTATTAGTCATTTTGGCAACTGAGCCTACATTTGACAAGGTCTCTCCTACATCCCTTGCCAGTTGCCAAGGCTCTTGTTCTTAATCTAAATATCCAGCCATCAGACTCCTTCTCTGTCATCTCACTAACACACCTTTTCTTACTTCCTGCTCAGTGTCACTACCTCTCCTCCCTACAAAATTCATTCAGTTGCACCACTCCCTCCTGGACCTTCTCACAAATTATACTATTTACCTCCCTCTATCTATAGTACTTAATTCCCTTCTGTACTTTTCCTACAAGCCCTCTCCACCAGCTTCCAGTTCTAGCTCCCACACATATTTTTCCCGCAGTCCACTTCTTCCAACTACTCTTCCTTCCCCTTCATCTTGGTGAAAAGAAGAGACCTCAAAGACCAGCTAAAGTAAAGGCTAGAGTGTGTTAATATTTAGTCCGTGGCCCAGCCTTGTTTAACTTGCTCTTCTCTTTGCTCCATTTATTTTTTTAGGTGTTGGCCTTAAAACTATGTAGACAATACCAAAGTAGGAACTATTGCCACTAATTCTTATCATCTAGGTAAATGGCTACTAAGAAACAATAAATACTTGTGTTAACATCTGGGTTTAAATGTCCGTGCAAAACTATAAAGTCATGACATTTGGAAACTCTAGTTTAGATAGTTCTTTGGTACAAGCAATAAAGAAAGAGAGAGTACTTATATTATGAAAGATCTTTCAGTTATAATAAAGAATATGCTGATTTTAAAAACAATAGAGCAATTGTAATTATGTATACAATAGAGCTTTGACGCAACTATGGCCATCAGGGATTCAGGAATAATAAATCCTTTATACAAAACTATTAACCAATTCTTTTTGGATAATTCTGCTCTGTGCACTTATATAAGAACTGAAGTAAATATGTTGGAATCTATTCAGTATGTCAAGTCTTTTCAGCTTTTCCCAGTTAGGGGTCACCACAGCGGAACTCCGGTCCGCTAATGATTGGCAGTAGATTTTTTTTATGGTGCCAAGTTGCCAGCCCGACAGCCAACCTTCAGCGAAGGCACACCAATTCACGCATGTCTTTCGGAGGCCACTCGACCGCGGGGAGAACATGCAGAATCCACACAGAAGGCACTCCCAGCCGAGAATTGAACAAGAGTACCTCTTGCTGTGAGGCAACGCTGCTACCGCTGTACCACTGCAGCTTTAGAATCTATTCAGTATGTAAATTTGCTAAACGATTGTCATCTTGTAATGATTTGGGTTATACCACCAGACTGAAACATTTTAATCTATATAATAGTAACTAGTTTATTTATCTATGTATTTAACTTTGGTTATCGGTTAAGTAGACTGGTCCAGTAATTCATTTTAGGCATCAGGAAGCCAGCATACAAATAGTAATTCATTAGACTTTAAAAAACAATGGGAATAAAGTGATAATACAATTACAACTACAACAAAACTTTCAACTAGACACCATAATACACAAGAATTTACAGAAAGAATGGGGATATTGTGGAAAACATTTAGAAAAATATAAGAACAATGCATTCCAAAAATAACATTCCTATAGGGCATATACTACATACTTTGTGATCAGTCTTTAAACAAATGTGTCTCATAACAAGGAAACTCATGGGTGCTTCTAATTAGAGTTTATCTAACTGGCATAAGTTCAACATTTCAAGAGTTAATGTGACAAGGAACACTAAGAGGTGTTGAACAAATAAGAGTGGTGAGAGGGGTTGTGAGGAAGGGGAACATTAAGAGCAGTTTGTGATGAAGGGAAGAAGTAAGAGCTGTAAAATACAATGAAGTAAGAGTGATATGAAAAGATCTGGATACGTGGAAGGGAAGAAGGAAAAGTTCAGCGTAACAACAAAAAAGTATCACACATTTGGGAGTTCTGTATGTAAAATAAGGAGCATGAGATGGGATAATAGAATTGTATGTTACAACAGTTGAAGAAATAGAATTATTGACTGTATATTATCAGGAAGGAGTGCTGAAATTAGCTTGCATCTCTGAAACATTTACATCTATTATTGGTTTGAAGGTGTGTTTTGAGTTTAGACCAGAAGGATGTATGTTATGTTTCCCCTCTTAGACCTATTGGAATATATGTCCAGTTTACTGGGACAGTTTTATAGATGAATTTTCACTAAAAGTTTTTTCAAAGCAAAGTCTTATCATTTTCATATAATCTTATGGAGTTTTTCTTTGGTTATATGAAGCAGTTTTCCTTTGAAGTTTATTTGAAAGTGAGGGTGGGGGTAATATTTGTAATTAAGCAGCTTATAAATCAGACACAACAAAAGAAAAGTAGTTCTGGCAGTAATAGGAAGCCAACTGGCCTTCTTTAAGGAAATGCAATGCTGATCTCTGTTAGAATATAGAAAGACTAATGTTTTTAGTGCTGCTTGCTATATTTAGAGATATCTCGGGGATACCATACACTAACCTAACAATAAGCACTGCTTTGACTAGGCGATTGGAGACTGAATAGCAAGCTTCATCTATTAACTCATTGGAGGTAAACTATGTTGTGCATACAAGGCCATCCATGATGACTGAGTGCCCAGTTGAGACTGAAAATATACTTTAATTAGTTCTCAGTCAAGCATAGAAGGTTTTACTTTGGCTAAAACTGATAAAAAAGATGCAACCTGTTCCAAGGATAAAGAATAAAGTACCAAGGTACACAACAGCACCTATGAACTTTAATGTTTTTAAGTGCAAATTAGATAGCTGAGTTAGAGACAGGAAAACCATATACAGTATTAAGGAGTCTGTCTCCCTTAATGGCCTTCAGGCTTGAATTCAGGTAACATGAACCTTTGACCATAAAGCTGTGAACCTATTTTTTCTAGCTCATCCTACTCATTGTTTCTCTGCTCTGTCCCTAAAGAGAGCACCACTTTCCTGTACAGTTTACCCTTTATTCTTCCCATATGGGTCAGCATTCATGCTCAGCTGCTTCCCTTCTGTTCTCCTTGTGTTAGTTTATGCATGGCCACCTGTGGCTGTGCCTCCCTTTCATCACTTGTGACTACTGTCCACCACTGTTCCATTTCCTTATCATCTCTTTTCTGGCTGCCTTTCTCACCTTCTCACTTCACTTTACTCTTTGCTGTCCTTCTTGCTTGCAGTCCTCTGACAGCCTTCAGGTATGTCCTTCCATCCTCTACCCATTTCCCTCTTATATTTTCTCACCCTACCCTGTCTGCTGGCTTCCTGTTTCCCCTTTCTCTTCTCTAGTTCCACTTTGCAGTTTCTTACCCAAGTAGCCATCTGACTGCCAACTCTAGCTCCTGTATTTTCTTGAGAAGCTCCCACGTTGTCCTATAGACCTACATCCTCTACCACCCCAAAGCTTCCTGAAACATGCGCCCCATGTTACATCCAACCCATACTATTCCTTTCCTTGTCTCCCAGTTTTAAATTAGTTTATTTTCCATATTTTGATTTGTTTCTTAGTGTTGAGATAGGGATTTCTACTTTAAATACCCTTGTTGACCTGTTTAGCAAACAAAAGCCACATAGGCTTTGTAGAAACAGTACTGATCTTTTTCTATTATGATTAAAGACTGCATATTTGTCTTGTCAGGATGTCTAAATTCACCTTCAGATAGAATCTAAATACAGCTGCTACTGTGACAATGGTTAATCTCCCTTACCACGGTATGTGCGTACACTATTCTCAGCTGGAGTTAAGAAAATCAACAGTATGATATAAAAGATCTTAATAATAAGCAAGTGCATTGTTTGTGTTTTGTGATACATTTTCAGCTAATTATTTCTTGTTCTGTTCTGTACCCTCACTAAGTAATCCTTCTGTATTTGTTTCTCTTCTGTGATAAGTTAGGTCCTCCTTGCTTGTTGTAATTGAATGATACACCATGTAGTCCTTATTGTATTGTAAACTACGTACTGATTTTATGCTGCAAAAGTATTGTATTTGCTGCTCTCTGAGCTCAGATCGTGGCTGAAAGAGGTCAACACACCAATCCACCTAACAGATTATTAAGTAGCAAATAAATAAATAATATAGAAATCCAGCACATATTGGGACAATAGGTCATAAAACTGCATCTAGACATTACTGTCACAAGATGATTGAAAGCATGAGGTGTCCATACAAAGACTTACTGGGATTTCATAACACATGTAATTTGGTCATATTTCTTTTGTGGTCTGGGGCCTTGTAAATGGGCCAACCTGCAATTGGTACTATTACAGGGAAAATTTCCATATCCAGCCATATGGGAGTACAGAGATCACAATCCTTATGCAATGTTTGGCGGAAGTCTGCCCACAGATTATGTGAATAAATTCTTCACTCCATCTTTGAATAACTACTACTTAATTTAAAATATACAACATGATTTCACTGGTGCCAGATGATACACCGCTCAGATGGTGTAGTGGTACATTCCTCTGACTATAGTGTTCAGGAGGGGTGGGGTTTGGTATAATGACTAAAGTTTTTACCCCATAAACACGAGGCACAAAGTTTGATTCTCACCTTTGGAAAGGAAACTGGCTAGGCTTAAAATGGCCCACATAGACAGCTAGCCTAGTAATTACCTATGAACCTATGAATCTGAGTGACTTTTAAGAGTGTGCAGCTGGAGCTTGTTTGATTAAAGACTGCTGGAACAGGGCTCAGTTTTGAGCTTTTTTATTGGTTAATTGGTTAAATCAGTTTGCCAGTTTGTTACTGTTATATTTAAAAAAAAAAAAGTTCTAGCTTGTTTTCCCACCTTTCCTGTTACTAGAGTAGTCCAGATACAGATTTGCTGTATTCAGGACTGTATTGTAGTTTCTGAGTTCCCCAGACCTTTCTGTGTTAGAGGGAAGCCTGTCAGCTTATCAGTGGGAGTGGTAAGCACTAGGTAGCCTATCTAGCACAAGAGGAGTGGTTTCTAGCTCCCTTTCAACTTTCTGCTTTAAAGCCCGTGTTTGCAGGGGTTTGTGCACCATGCAACGACACTAAGCTAAAGTAAACTATTACCGGTGCTAGAAAGTCTGCTCTTCAGGTTTTCCCTTATATCGTGCTAGTTCTCTTCTCTCTTGTATTAAACTAGCTTATTCACCTAGCACTTCATCTGGTTTCTTTTAGTAATTATTGTAGCACACATAAGTGCTAACAGCACTAAACGTCCTATAAGGAAACAGCTCCAGTACTTATTAATAATAACCATCCCTCCTGGCATGTCTAAAGGTCAGTTCCCTGTGCTTTCTCCTATTAACCTGGTGAACTTAGGCATTCTGAGGCAGTGTAGCAACTGCCTCATGTACACAGACAACCCTCTCCTCTTACCTCCCAACACTCAGACTTGTGAGAGATGCACTTATATATCCAAACTGGAAGACATGCACTCTCCAGACAAGACTGGAATAGCTGTTCAAGAGGAGAATGTTAACATCTGCACTGCACCACATGAAACACATAGCCCTCCAGAACAACCACCATCAAAGCTATCACATAAAAACACAAACCACACACCCAGCTTTGCGGAGGCTCTCAATAGAAATCTACCCAGACAGCAGAGACCTCCAAATCAGAAATGCACTTGACCACACAACACAGCACAAATCACAATAGATCACCTACACAGTGTGCCGCTCAACCTAAGCCCCTAAGGCAAAAAACTTGTTCAATACACTAATCATAGGTGACTCGATAGTGAGGCACACTGATGTCCCACTCACTAGGTTGAATAATGAGAAGGTAACAGTCAGATGTCGGTCGGGTGCCAGGATCCGACACATAACACACACACTTAGGTCACTCCACAACGAGTACAAGTATGACTCTGTCATTGTCCATGTGGGTGTGAATGACCTGAGACGTACCTTCCTGGACTACATGAAAAGAGGCATGGAGGTGCTCTTGGCTTATGTGGCCCAGGCAGGTGTGACCCTAGCCCTGAGCAGCATCCTTCCATTGCCCAGAATGATACAAGAGTATAAGCAGAAAATTATTGATTTCAACAACTGGCTAAGTTTCTGGTGTCATTCTAAGGGGATCCAGTATCTGTCTGCTTGGGATGACATGATTGATAGACCTCGATGCTTTGCCAGAGATGGCCTGCATATGTCACCCCTAGGTTTTCGGATACTGGCTAAGGCTCTTTCCACCCCTATAGTGCCTTTTTTAGGTGGTGTTCCAAAGACCAAATTATCACCATAACAGCCATAAATTTAATGTAATCTGAGGGTCATGCTGCTCAAAACTAGAAGTCTAAATCTCAAGATGCACTCGCTTGAAGCACTCCTCAAAATGGAGAACATCAACATTTGTGCTGTAACAGAGACTTGTGAGAGATGCAGCAGAAAGCAATCCTGCGCTACCAGGCTATAACTCATTCCACACCTTTCGGCCCCAGAAAATGGGCCGAAGCTCCAAAGGCAGTGGCGTCTCCATATTCATAAAGGATATGCGCACCTCCAGACTAGTCACCCAGCATAACACATTGGAGATAATTCAGGTACAACTAACAGTGGGTAAGATAGTGATTCAGGTTGTAGCCTGCTATAGGTCCCCAACCATGTCCCAAGACTCTCATTCCACATTCCTAAGCACCCTGGAAACTATTAGGTTCCAATCCAACACTCTCATACTGGATAACTTCAACTACCTCTCCATCAACTGGGAAAACTACTCATGCACCAATACACTTGCCTAACACTTCCTGGAATTCATTAATTCCAATGCGCTGGACCAGCTCATTCTCACCCCTCACTAGAGGAAGCAACATCCTTGACCTGGTTATTACTAACATGGGCAACCATTGCTCAACACCAATAGTCAATTCTTCCCAGGTTAGATCCAACCACAAACTAATTACCATGGAAATCCACATCTCTCCCACACCACCAGCAAAGGTAACCACCATGAAAAACTTCTCCAAAGCTGAATTTGGGCTCCTAAAAACAGAAGTGACTAACTTCACAGCACCCATGCAAATGGAAAATAGGTGCATGACAGCCAAATCATACACCAATGCACTGTACGAATATGTACATAAATGCATGGAATTAGCCATACCCAACAGAACCAAGACACTCTCCTCCAAAAAAGGAAGTCAATCTGGTGGTCCCCTGCCATCAACAAATTCTACAACAGAAGGAAGAAACTGTTGCAGAAAAAGGTGAAGTCCCAAGACTGGAAAAACTCCCTTATTAGCCTCAACAAAAAGTTGGAATCCCTCATCAAAACCTCTAAAGCTAGCTATGAAAGCAGAATTGTGGCAGACACTAAAAACAACCACAAAGCCTTCTACAGTTATATCAAGAATCTCCACGGCAATACCCAGATTTGCTCTGAGTTACTGCACAATGGTATCTCCTATACTGAGCCAACAGATATTGCCAACATACTGGCCGACAGATTGAGTGCCAACTTTACCCCCGCCCCCAAAGGATCAAACACAATACCAGAAGAATGCCAAGCACCCAGCATTACTGCAGCACAGGTTAAAGCTGCATTGTCCAAGGCCAAGAATACAGCTTCCATGGGATCCGACAATATCCCAGGCTGTGTTCAACATGAACTACAAAGTGAACTGGTGCCCTGTTCAATCATAGCCTCACCTCAGGCTTTGTCCCTGCAGAATGGCACACTGCTGCAGTCATCCCTCTCCATAAAGGGGGAGCAACTACAGACCCTAGGAATTATCACCCCATTTGCCTGATGAGTCTGATATGTAAGGCTATGGAGCACATCATCATGGACCTAATTAACAAGGGATATAGGGAATCTCCAGACTCTGGATCTCACGCAATTTGGTTTTGTGAAGGGTAGATCATGCCTTCTCAAACTGGTTGACTTCTTTGAGTCAGTCACCAGAGCTGTGGATGAGGGCAAGTCAGTTCATACAGCCTACCTCGATCTGGCCAAGGCCTCTGATACCATTCCCCACTCAGGAATAATCGATAGACTCACCAAACTAGGCATCAACCTCTATATCACTAGGTGGGTTGCAAACTGGCTCACAGATAGAACCCACAGTGTGAAAATAGCAGATGTCAAGTCAGACTGCTGACCAGTCATGAGTGGAGTCCCACAGGGTTCGGTCCTGGGTCCTCTCCTGTTTGGCATCTACTTCTCAGAAGTCCAGGCCAATATGGAGGGGCTCTGGCTGACCAAGTTCGCTGATGATTGCAAGCTGGGAGCCATTATTAACTCCCCAAGTGAGGTAGATATCCTACAGAAAGGACTCACTGAGACCAATGACTGGTGTCGAAACCATGGCCTTAAGCTTAATGCCAAAAAAATGCATTGTCATTCCCTTTGGGAAAAACTCGGTTCCCACTAATTACCACATTGATGGTAGCCCACTGAACACTGAAGGCATTATAAGAGATCTGGGGTTGACAGCAACCTCTCCGACCACCACATTGCCACTATGGTCAGAAAGTCTTTCTATGTGGCACATCTCATTACCAAGAGTTTTGCATCCAGGAAAAAAGAGGTCATCATCTCTCTCTACTCTTCCCTCATTAGACCAATCATCGAGCATAATGCCCCATTTGGCATGTACCTCACTAAACACCTGCAACAGCTGGAAAGGCCACAAAAGTACCTCATGAAGAGGATCCTAGGCCTTAAACACATGCCCTACATGGACAGACTAAAAAAACTCCAGCTTTTCTCTGTCTCATATCATCTATTAAGTGGCTATCTCTGCTTGAAACCAAAAAATGTAGTCCACAGCAGAAGGAAATGTCTGACCCATGTCTGACCCTGCCCTGTTAGAAATGTTACACCTAAAGAAATCCCAATCGCTCCACACCACATGCTTCAGGGACCTCAACCTCATTACCACAATCAACAGAACATGCTGGAGGGACAGGTTCATAACCCAGAGACTGCCCATGCTCTAGAATAGACTTCCCATACATGTCAAGCAGAGCACCTCACTGACCCTTTTTAAGAGAAATCTTGATGAGTGGATGAGAATAGAAAGTTCATCCCGGGGATCACTCCAGTGGCTCTACCTGATAGAGGCACCGGGAACTAATGGTGGCATGATGCCAGGGCACTTCTATGGGCTAGACTTGTAAAGGCTCCAGGGCCGTTGGCATAGTACACACCTATGAACTTATGAACCTATATAATGCATTGTTTTATTTTTGTATATTTGCTTCCAAATTCACCACAATGCATGTGTAACTCGAGAGAGATGATTGCTGAATTCCAACTTCGTAGAAAAAATGGGCTTATTAATACAATGCATTAACTGTTACCAGTTTATGTATTATCAGAGGTTAAACCAGAAAACAGACAATAGGTCCCAAAGGTGCTCACCCACTTTTGATACTCTGGTTCATATAAATAAAATATTGTCTGGAATAAGGCCATATTTACTAAAACCTGTATAAGAAATTAGAAAAACAAAGATTTGGTAGAGACTCAGAAAGATGAGAAAGTTCACTCTGTTAAAATTCAGAAAGTAGCTGGGGTCACTGTTGAATCTAGTGCACATCAGCATTACAGACAGCAAAGAGTTATATAGTTACTTAAGTGAGGGAAATGAGGCGCTGAATCAGATACATAGCAGAAATTAAAGGTTGCAGGAGTTTATTACAGGCACATTCTTTGAAAGTGAGAACAATTTTGTCTAGAAAGAATGAAGCATGAATTACTTTAGGGAATACAGAGGTATTTTTATATTAACTCTAAGCTCAGGCTTCAACACAAGTGAAAAGGGAAGGCATACTGACAAGACAAACCATTTGTAAAACAGACAGTGACTTTCATTATAGGACAGATGCAACAAGGAGACCTAACATACCAAACCAGCCTATTTGAGCTATTAATAATTAAATATTCTGAGTAAATATATGCTGGATCCAGGTCACTGAACTTTCTGTTGATGTTGCAAGAAAATGATAGGATTGCAGGCATATTCATATTCTTTCTGACTGGTAATTTGGAGACCGAATATAACAAGAGGAACACAAGGGCAGTCAGTCTATGAATGTGCATCGTGAGTTTTTGATATTCTTCATTTTCAAGACTAATTAATTGTAACCACAACCTGGCTCTATTTGCATTTTAAATAAGGAAACAACTGCAAGTCATATTTTGATTTTGTTTCATTTGTAGTACAGTTTACTCCTTTTTTAAACTCTTTTGGAGTTTTTTGTTGTTATTGTTCATTCCAGATTCTAAAAATACCATACTGCTAATTATTTTAAATCCTAATATGATAGCTCCTCAGAATTTTATCCCAGATCTATTACTTCTGAGTCTTTCCTTCAACAGTAGGTCGTATACTTTGCATCTGAACTCTTAGTTATTTTTCTCTGCCATTGCATTACTAATTTACATCTGTGCCATCAGAACTGTTGTCATGGCAATGGTTTACAATATCACAGGCAAAGAGATAGGACATACACTGTCTATAAAACTAGAATATTGTAGAAAAAGTTTTTATCTAGACCTGATAAGCAAAGCTTGTTTGGATTTTTCACATTTTATTTTACATCCCCCATGTTTGCTGGTCACCTCTCAAATTGCTGTAGTCGTATCCATTCATTTGCAGTTAGGGATAGTGCTAATTACGGCATGGCAATCACTCAGGCACTAATCAGATCATTTTGCTACATTCCCTAACACTTCCCTTATATGTTGTGGCACCATAATGAAATGACTGGGCTCTATATGATGAGTCCCAATATGCTGAAACTAAAACCGAAAATACAGGAGAAGAGCAAATATTGAATATTGTTCTTCTCCTTTAAACTTCTTTTTTTTTTGCAAGGCAAGTCCCCCATTGTTACATGTGGGGGGAATGCAAGCTCCCACATCCCTTGAACTTATACCAACTCCAAGATTATCATACCGTGAAGAAAAGGTAATACTACAAGAAAAGGCAATCTTGGACTTAATCTATGTAAGCTCATTTTTTTTGGCCATTCAGTATCCACATGTTGGGACTTGGTAAAGCAGGTCATGTGATTTCAAATGATTACACACTAAGTGTTCCAAGGGTGGAAGTACAATGGGTGTACTGTGATGATGTCTGGGGTGATATTATTTGCTTTCTTGCGCAGATGATATAGATCCCTCAAGCAGCTCTGACCTACTTGTAAGCAGATGGCTCACATTATGTTCTTGGTCTGGATATACTCTCGTCATCCACCTCCTCCAGTGACAGGTGAGCAAGCAATGCCCCTGCACTCCTCTCCTTCTCTGCTCAACTCCACCAGCACCCAGGCTGCTAATTAAACCTGGTCTGGTTGGATTTTAATCAGGACTTCATTTCTTTGCGCCATGGAATCAACTTATTTTTGTAATATGTTGCATAATGCAGGATTTTTTTTCAATTAACTTTCATTTAATTTTAAGGAACACTGTGCGCTCTGATTGCTTAAACTAAACGTATTTACTTTTAAACATATTACAAAAATGCATGGCTCTGTAAAATGAATGACAAATTAAAAAAAAAAAAAACAGGAACATTCATGACAGCCCTGTAAGGTCAGCTGACTGCCATCAGACATGACTCTGCAGTCCAGCATAGGAAATAACCAGAAGTCTCATCATCCAATGGTTGCTCAAGATCTGCTCAGGAGCACTACACAAAAGGTTTATTTCATAACAACAGTAAAAAATTATACTTAAAAAACAACACAACAGCAACAGCAACAGTGCTTAAAGTTGCATACACATGCTGTCATTCTGCAACGGCTTCCCCTGGTGTTTCACATCACCACTCATTCAAGCCAAGGTCACCTCTTCACTAACATCCCATACAAGATCCACTCACAGGACCTCGCTGCATTTAGCAGTAAGAATATTGTGAAGTTTTAGACACATTATACAACATGCATGGGATACTGTAGCAAATGTCGGTAGTAATATTTGTTCAGCACTGTTTAATCTGATTATGTTTGTGTAAACTCAGGCTTAATACTATTTACAGCTTTTAAGCTTGGTGACTAAGAAATGAAATCCAGTGATACTCTTTTAACTGATTTGCTTTCCTAGCAGCATATTTTATATGCAATGCTTCCATTTTATAAGGTTTCTTTGGGCCTCTATTTCAGTGTTTTCACTGGGTGATACTGTAATATGCCAGCATTATTTTTACTGTTCTTAATGTCCTTGCTTCTGTTATGTCATGTCTTCCATGTTTTGTACAATATGTTTTTGTGCGCTTTATAGCTACTTCCTAATTTCTTATTCCTGTGCTGAAGTCTTTTACCTACTACTTAGATTGTGTCTGATAACAAACAAAGAAAACACAGATCTAATTTTGGTTGTATACAAACTATACATATATCTCTCATGACAAGCATACTACAGATTTTATTGATAATATGACTGCAGACTGATGTATTTTGTTTTGTATAAATCTATGCAATCTAGTTACAGAAAAGTGCTGAGACAGAGCCCTGAATCTGACTTGGATGACTTCAGATTAGTTAGCAGCCCAGGCACCAGAGGAAATGAGTAGAGTTAAGAGGGGAATAAGGAGCTGCAGGCAGGACAAGAATATGGGGCTGAACCCACTCATTTCTCCGCGGGTGACAGGGCAGGAGTATGCACCTGGGAGTGCATGCTCAGTTGAGTTCCTCAGTGGAGACTGAAAGGCAATGGAGTTCTTTGTCTCCAGGCTGCCCATAGACATACATCACTCATGGATGCACAATGCCCACTGCATGCCTAACTTTAAAGGAGACACTGAGCATGCACCAGGAAAAGAACAGGACATACGTAAAACACTCAGCCATCCAAACATATGATGGCTCTGCTCTTGGCAGGTTTCCCCTTGTTCCTAGGGAATGAATGGCAGTAAGGCTCTTGCCCCTGCAGCAACATGTATGTTGTCATGGGAGACAGTCAATAGTCAGAAGGGGATTAGACCAAAAAAATACATAAACAAATGCTGTGCACAAATGACATAATTTACATAATATATGTTTCCTCATAGAAGCTATATTACAGAAAAATGTAGATACCTAGTATTTTATATCTTCTCCTTTGATTATGACTTTGTCATGGTGGAGGGGTATGCATATCCTGCAATCCTTACAGCAATGTCATCTGGAACTTTGTTCCCCTGTAGAATGATCCTTGGTAAATTTGTTGATGAAGAGAGGCCAAACAAAGAGCAATCAAAATGCGCCCCCCCCCCCAACAATAGTTCAGCTAATGAATCAGACTAGCTTACCCAGAATAAATATATACAGGCCCCATATGGAGCCAGGCCAGGGGTGATGTTCACTAGTGAGCTCCTGGTAGTCAGGTGAACCACATACCCTAAATGGTCTCAGTCCCAAAAAAACTGTACAAAGCCGCTGTGTGAGATCACAACCTTCAAGGCAAATGCTGAGAGTCAGGTGAGCTACCACTCAAATAGTAGACATGAGAAGGAACTGGTTTAGTTTGAGAGAAACCCTGAGAATGGAAGCTGGCTAATGAGACATAAAATATAACCTCACTGCTGGAAAGCCAGAACTTGTACAGGAAGTTGAAAATACTACTGAGTATACATTGGGCATATCTCACCTTTTTTTCTGGAACAAGACTTTTTAAGCAAGGATGACTTCAGTCTTTGTCTGAAGCTGACCCTCAAGAGTGATTTCAAGGGCATCTGTGGACATTCACAAATCTACAGGTATGTGTCATCTAGTTGGAATTTGTGCTAATAGACAGGAGGTTTACATCAAGGTGACTTAAGTCTTGGAGAAATGAAAGCATGTCTACTTAACTGTTGTTTGTAGCATCTTTTCTGTTCAGAGCCCATAGATGTGGTACTTGATAGGGTAGGAAATTGAGACTGTGTAGTTCTGCTGGGGTGGACTTTACCTCTCACTTGGAAAATGATGCAGATACCTAGAGGAGCATGACATACCTTTCAACCTCTTGGTGCAAGAAATCTGGACAAAGCCTGAAATAATGGGGTGACAAATGCCCCAAAATAGGGACAAAATTTAAATATTGCTCTATAAACCTAGAAAGTTGCTAGAATAGCAGGATTTGAGTTACCATGCATTTTCTGAAGGGTATGAAGTCTGGAGCTCAAATGTATGTCATTATTTAGTGACTCCAGTCCTCAAATCATCCCCAGAGATTTGCCAGAAAAATTACGAATTGTTTGAGGAGCAGACCAAAAATATTAGACAAAAATATAGGCATTATGTGAAAATCTGTACAGTTGAGAGCCATGACAGGGAGGAACAGCTTGTCTAATCTGAATCCATGTGCTGAATTGTTTTTGTATTTCTGTGTGAGTCATGGATTATCCACAACAAACACCATATGCAAACAAAAAGATGCTTATAACTGTACTGAGTAACAAAGCCTTGAACTTAAGGACAGTGATGGATTTTGTAGCCATGGCACCAGACCTGAGGTTATACGCTCTGAACATTTAGGTCAAGTGAGATGCTGAGCTGTCAGCTGACTACTATTTTGGGTCAGAGCTGGGTAGGAAGACCAGGGTGGCAGCTGTACAAACCTGGGAAACCTAAACATATAGGGAAGGTGTTGGTAGTGCCTTTCCAAAGATGCTCTGTCATAGTAATTCACCTCTCACTTCCAGAACAGCTTTGCTCATAAGGATGGCAGCCTGGGATGTGGTGTCTGAACAGACCCAGACAAAGACATCATTGGTTGAGGTTGTGGCAGAGAGCTTGGCTAAGAGGTCATTATTGTAACTGCAATTAGCCAAGGACCAGCTTATAGACATCAGCTGGGAGGGAAGCTGGAAAATTAAAGGCAGAGACCTATGTAATGTTAGGTGGAGGTAGCCTCCGGATTTGTTCAGCATGGACTAACATGTCAGGAAATTGCAGTCAGAGAACTAATGGTCTGGGCATATAAAGAATTTTGTCTCCCAATGAAAAATGACTTTTGGCTGGCCTCAAACAGGTTCTTGCAAATGATCTGATGACTCAGGAGGAGAGAACAAGGAAATTAAGATACAGCGATGTTTTCTAGAACTTTGTGCTCCAGGTAAGATGACTCATGGCAAATCAGTTAATAAAGAACAAAACAAAGAGCAATCCAAAATGTGACCCCATGATGGTTCAGCTAATGAATCACACTACCTTGCCCAGAGCATAAATACAACTCCAAAATGTAGCCAGGCCAAAGCCAAGGGACAGTGTTCAGTAGTGAGTTGTTATCAGCAAAGATGGTGTAACTCTGACCTCAAATTGGAACAGGACCAAGAGATAGAAACAACATTTATATGAATCCTCTGCCCCCTAAAACATCGTTACAACGAATGCATCAACAAAAATGTTATGTCTTAATAGTGGAGCATAACTAGAGAAACACCAGTCCCCAAACCTTCTATTCCTTGCACAGCTAACAACTTTATAGACACATATTAGTACTCCCTATCCTCAGGAATGTTCTTGAAAAATTAATCTACAAACAACTAGAAAATCACCTACTAACCTGTAGAATACTTTGCCAGCAGCAACATGGCTTCTGGTCAGAACGAAGTATCATGACCACCCTTTATACATTTACAGGTGACATATTGCTTAGCAGGGGAAAAAGCCTACTATATTCACTGATGTAACAAATGTATTGTACATGCTTGATCACCCATGCCTACTTAACTCTGTAATTTCTAAAAGATTAAGCTGCTGCGGTAGCGTTGTCACCTCCCAGTAAGACACTGTTAGATTCGATTCTCAGCTAGAGTGTCTTTGGCATGTAGACATGCGTGAATGGGCGTACCTTCGTTGAAGTTTGTGCATCAGGGCTGGTAACTCGGCATGTAAAAATAAACTACCAATCATTAGCGGACCGGAGTTCCGCTGTGGCGACCCCTAACCGGGAAAAGCCGAAAGACACAACAACATCAGCCCTCAGACTAACATGTGGTTCAAAGACTTCCTCTCAATCAGATACAGCTACCTTTAAATTGGATCTGCTTCTTCACCTGCTGCCCTCATTACCAATTGGATTATAAAGGGTTCCATTTTATTTTTTATCAACAAGCTCCCTAAAGACATCTACCTCCTACTTATTATTCTTCATGTCGATGACATGAGAATTTAAAAATCAAGCCCTCCCCCCACTACTGTAAAAAACTACTGGAACAGTATCTCTTTGTTCTCAGTAACTAGCTAGATAAACACAACCTATTCATCAGAAGTGTAGCTAGGGGAGTGTGAGGGTGGCAACTGCTCCGGGTGTAAGACGTAAGGGGGTATAATCTGCAGATGCTGATTAGTCTGTTGTACAATTTTTTCCATATCAATTGTGTTTTTACTGTCAGGTCTGATGCATTTGCTTTAGCTCTTTGTGCATAGTTTGTAGCCATCTGTTTGCTACAAATGTAGAAAGCAGTTTGCTACTGTGCTACAGTTGTTTTCTTTTTTTTTTTTTGCTCCTCAAATAGGATTTAAGGGGCACAGATTGTTATTTGAAAAAAAAACTGACCTAGGTAAGTAGTGCTACATCAGAGAAGAGAACTTTTTTATCCTCTATTTAATGTTGAGGTGCACCAGATCATGGAGCGACTGAGACCAGATGAGCCAGCTAAGGCTCCACTACTCATTAACAGTGGCACACCACATAAAACTGTCTGAGATGCTTCCTGACTGGCACATCACTCATAACCAAATAGAAAACTTAGAAACAGTCCTACACTTCACACATCTTGGAATATGCCTGGATCCACACTCAACTTCCAGTACATATTCAAGTTACAAAATCAAAAGTTAACAAACTCCTGTTTTGGGCCAGGAAGGTCTCCTACTTTCTCAGTCCCACGTCCAGACCAACCGTAGGTAAAGAAGTCCTTCTTCCCAGCTGGAATATAGACTACCTATCATCACTCTCAAAGACTCCATCAATATTGCAGTCTGTGTCTAATAGTATATGCAGATTCATCTGCAAGAGCATCCCTCCTGCACCACTATATCAAAATCCAAATGACTGCCAAAACCCCAAAGGACTACCCTCCTATTAGAACTCTAGTATTCAAGCTTATCATGAAAGAAATCTTTCCCTTTGTCTCTCGCAAAGACTACCAAAGAGATCTCTTCTACCTTATAAACAAAGATTCCTCTCAGCATCCGCTCCCTATCTATAAACTCCACTTATTACTTAAAATGCACCTATCACACATTTTCCATACTTGTTCCTAAAATGTTGGAAACCACCCCAGATCAAATAAAATCCATACCCGCCTTTCAAACATTTCAAGATGGAACTGAAAAAATATTTTTTTTTCTAACAAGCCTAATCCAAAAGCTTCAAAATGGCTCCATCACTTAGGTGTATGAACTTTTTACATAATTTCACAATGTTTCTCTATTGCCACATGCTATAAACATGAACAGCTTTACAACATTCACTACTACACATTTGACACACTATCTTTTCCCACTCCAAAGCCATCAGCCACTTCCTTCCTCCTTCTCCTATTCTTTCTAGCCTCTCCTTTTGACCTGCCCATTTTCAGCTTCTCATAAGCTCTAACAGACAGTAATATACACTCCCCACAACTGTATTAAGTACTTCACTGTGACAGCACTGCCACCTGGCAACTACTGTCTTGCCATACCCCCAAGAGACCCACTCGCTGTATGGCTTGCACACTCACTTCAGGGATATAACATGCATAGAAGCATGATAAATAGCTTGAAATGCTATCTACTTGAAATACCTGCCCTTCCTATCTCTACATGTAACCCCAGATCCTAACCACTGACTACTTCACTCAACTTTGTTATCTTTTACGACAATTCTTCTTATAACTTCAGTAATACATATCTTAATCAATTTAAATACCTCAAAATGTCATTGTAATGTTGAAATGCTTTGGTACTTTGCACACTCTGTTGCCAGCTGTATATACAGTACATACAGATGTCATTATTACATTGAAATGTTTCATTAATTTGAAGACCCATGGCTGTAAACTTGGGCAAAACCTGAAAATGGTCCAGTGAGAAATAAATAAAAAAAAATAATTACTGATTAAATGCCTGATGCACACTGTGTACAGCGATTGTACTGTAATGTATTGCACAGCCTGGGTGCATTACTCTATGCATCAGTTTTATTGTATGATTTCCTTGTCACAGCCCATTGTTGTAGACCAGACACTGCCTCTGCCAGTAGTAAATATTGTCCCCTCATTTCCCTCATACAGGGTATTGCTGCTGCCAGTTCCTCCAATGAGTCTTCCTCTGCTTCAAAGGCATGTCTGGCACTGATGCAGTGTCCCTATATTGCAATTGCTGACATAGTACCATACTGTATAACATGGCACAGGCCACAAATATCTTGTTGCAGGTCTCTGGAGCATACTATAGTATAACACTAGCTGTATCATGGAAGCAGAAGTGGTCCTTCAGAAGCTGGAATACATCTGGTGATGTTCTGTGTCTGCAACAGTGGGGTTATATGTTATCCCCACCAAAGTCTGGAGGCAGCAGATGAGGGTTATCAGCCACAGTGTCAAAGGCTACCATGCATCACCTGCAACATGTAACAGTGGACACCATTATGAGTGGCCTACTCCCTATCTTCAGGAGACCGGTGTTTCCAGGACTCAGTGGGTGGGGGTGGCAATGTGTGCATCTGTCGGCTAAATAACCTTGTGGAAAATCATAATTCACAAAATGAAGGTCATACATGTGCCAGATTTGAAAATTACAGGTATTGCCCAGATTGCACTCAGAGACAATGAAGAGACTTTATAGGCAATATGAGACTGTATGGGCAGCCAGCGCAGACTCTGCAAGACTGACATCACATGATGAAAGTGAACCATACTAGTCAAATGCTGGGATGCAAAGTTGTGCAGTAGTTGTAGCCAATATTGTTTAGTGTCAGGGGTCCTTAGATAAAGGGAGTTAGAATAGTCTAAATGAGAAATACAACACACAAACAGTGTGACTGGAATGATACAGTAATGATACAGCTGGATCTAGTGTTATTCCTAGATATTTCTGTTAAGTAGCAAAAGGGAGAGGGTGCCCATTAGGGTTCAATATTTTGAGGGGAGGTAGGTTGGAAAGTCTTGAGTTAGTGCCCAGCTATTTTGTTCACATTCATTTTCAATGTTTCTTTGTGAGTAACCAGTTCCATAGCTGTTTGAAATAATTTTGTAAAGCATTGTTAATCTCTGAAATGGTCTTGCCAGTCCTGGTGATAACAGCATCTTCAGCATATTGTGAGCAATTTGGATTGTAGAGGTTCCAGGAAAGATTGTTGATAATTTATTTATTTATTTATTGGCATTTTTTTTACTGGGAAAGTCCACTGGGCAGAGAAGAGCCCATTTTCAGTGGAGACCCAGGAAGAAAAGCTCCAATACAGAGAAAAACAAAATAACAATGTAACAATGCTAATATTAATATAAACAGGAAAAAGCAAATAGACATCACAAAAGTCTCCATACAAATTTACAAAGTATAATGATATAATGCACAAAAAATAGAAGAAACCCAATGTAACCATATGAGAAATTTAAGAATGAGTGATAAAGTGATATTTCCTCACTGCCAATATGTTATATTTGGTGAGGTATGCAAGTATTTGATTATAAATTAATGTTAAAGTAGTTTAGCTATTGGGTCAATATTTGCTATAGGGCTGTAATTTTCAGCAGTTTTTGTCAGGCAGTTTTGGGGTGAGGAATAATTGCTACATGCAAGGGTAAGTTGTAAGGGTAGGGTTAAAATGTGCATGGGAAGAGCAGGGATATATAACCCATTTTTAAAATTAGAGAGTAAATAAATAGAGCAGAGTCTATTAGTTTGTATTTTTAGTACATCTTTGACCACTTTTTCTGTAATGGCTGAAAAGTAGAATGGGGGTACTCCAGAGTGGAATGCAGGAAGGTGTTGATGGATTTTAATAGATTTGTAGATCTAAATGTTAGACCTATCTGTCTTAGGGTCCTTAGCTATGTGTGTGTGTTTTAAATTTTAATCCCAAGTCTGAAATTCAAATGTCTGGCAGCATAATTTAGTGATTGTAATCCTCAATGAAAACCACAGATTTCATGAGGAACAAACTAAAAATATGAGGCAAAAAATATGGACCATCTGCAAAATTCTAAACAGTTAAGAGCTATGCTCTCAAGTATTCTGTCCATACCTCTTTTTTTTAATTTCTCCAAATCTTTTGGGTTTCTAATACCATGACAGGAATGTACCCCATTCCTAAGTCAAGGTGTGATTAAAGTTCACGAAATCAGTTTTGTTTTAATCTTTGATGTTAGCAAGAAGTGCTCTACACAGCAGCTGCAATGTGCCCAGTAATGACTCCTTCTGCAATTTGTACAATTACATGTATTGGTAACATATCTAAATATGATTGTAGGTTATTTTTTATTAAACCTATTGCTCCTACTACTATTGGAACTATCTGGGTATCTTTCTTCCACATTGCTCTCATTTCTGCCTGCAAATCCTGATATTTTATGACTTTGTGTCTTTCTGTACGCAAGACACTGTAGTCTGAGTGTGATGATTTCAATGATCAATGATACTTTGGTCATCTTTTCATGGACCACTATATCCAGTTTTCTAGCATCTGTCTTTTGAACTGTTGGTAATGGATGATTCCATGTGATGTAGATTTCATCATTTTCTATGATGCTTTGTGGCTCATGTTTCCAGTGTTTTTCATCCACCTCAATACCATAATGTTTGCACAATCCCCAGTGCAACAATCTTGCCACATTATTATGCCTTTCGGTATACAGATCTTCTGTCATTAGTATGTCACAACCAGCAATGAAGTATGCAACTGTTTCCAATTCTGTTTTACAAAACCTAGATTTGTGTGTTTCTCCCACATGTTCAATGGACTGTGTAAACCAACTTGTATGTATCCCACTTTCTTGTGCCGCCAATATTAACCTTTCATCTCTAGGTTTGAATTTGCCTCTCCTTAACCAATCCTGCATTCATTCCTGATCAACATGAGGTTCTTCCAGAAGTTTTCTATACTTGCAACTATATTTATGCATTTTCCACATTTCTTGCCTTCTCATCTGGTCCTTCACCTTATATTCTTTCTTTTGTTTTTTGGCACATTCAGTTGACGCCTGATTTTTATCTACTTGTGGTTTGATTTTCATTCCTGCTTGATGCCAATATGTTTCTGCTAGCCTAAGCAGGGAAGTCATCTTAGATTTATTCTCTTCATGTTTCAAAACTTGTACTACATTTGGGTCCTGTCTGGTCAGCAGATATGTATGGAGACCCACGATTGCAGATCTATACATGTAATCAATTTCAAGGAGGCCCATCCCTCCTTCAGAACGGGGAATATATAATCTTGGTATGCACTGATTTTTATAAATCATTTGGTGAGCATGAAGCATCCTTCTTGTTTTCCTATCTAATCTATCTATCTAATATGTTTTGGGGCCAGTCAATCACTCCAAAACTATAAGTTAGGACCGGAAGAGCAAATTGGTTTATAGCTTGGATTTTATTCATAGATATCAACGCTGTTTTCCGGATTAATTTATGTCTTCAAAAGTATTCCTTACTAAGTTTTATTCACATTTGTTCATGTTTTATTGTTGATCCTTTATCAACTCCCAAATATTTATACACTCCCTCTTGCTCAAGTTCTTTTATATCACATTCTTGTCCCAAACTAATGTTTTCTTGGTGCTGCAGTTTTCCTGCTTTAAAGGTTGCTTTTGCACATTTATCAAGACCAAATGACATTCTTATATCATCTGAAAAAATGTTGACAACCTGCAGTTGTGCTTTCAGTTCATCATCTGATGAGCTATACAGTTTTAAATCATCAACAAAGAGAAGATGAGAAGTCTTTGCACTTTGTTGTTTTCTAGGAGCCAAATTACACCCATGGCCTAAGCCATTAAGTAGACAGCTTAATGGGTTAAGGACAAGGCAGAATAGCAGTAGTGACAGTCACCCTGGAATATCCGCCTTTGAATTTTTATCCCTGGAATAATAATTTATCCTTTATCATGGCTTAATTGCAAAGTGGTTTGTCACTGTTTCATGGTCACTGTAATGTAGTTGATCAGCGTAGGATGTATCTTATCCATTTTTAAGCACTGTTTTATCCACGAATGTGGGATACCACCAATTTTTTTTTATAGTCAATCCATGCCATACTTTAATTTTTCCCCTTTTTTTACACTTCTCCACTATGACTTTATTTAACAACAAATGATCCTTTGTTCCATATGACTTTCATTTATTGCCCTTTTGTTCAATTGCCATAAATTAGTTTTCTTCTAAATGACTATAAACTCTGTTGGCATCAGTTCCAGTGTATAGTTTATACGTCATCAGAAGGCAAGTTATTGGTCTATAATTTTAGGATAGCTTGCAGGTTCACTCTTAAGTAGGAGAATTATTTTTCCTGTTGTTAGCCAGGTTGGTGTCTGTTCAGGGTGCACATATAAATAGTTCTTACTCATGGCTAAATCTTCATGCAAAGATGTTAATACTTTTAACCAGAAGCTAGGTACTGCATCTGGACCTAGGGTTTTCCAATCAGAGGCTTTTCTTAACTTTGTTTCAGTCTCTGGGGCTGTTACTTCATCACATTTCATATCCTGTACCTTTAAACTTCTTATTCTTTCTTTTACTTCTTCTATCCATTTAGCATCTTTGTTATGTTCCACAGGATCTTCATAGATACTTCTCTAAAATGCATCTATTTCTTCTTTTTTTTGGTGGTCTCTCAATTACTTTCACCTTGTTTCCCAGTTCTCTATAAAACTTTTTTGGGTCATCAATAAATTGCTTATTTTGTACTTTTCCTTTATATTTTATCTTCTAAGTTTTTCCACCTGTGCCGAGATTTTTAGTTTGTTATTTGTGATAATGCATGATAGATCATGATCTGTTCTAATACTGTGCATTGCTTTTATCACTTCAAAGTATTTTTGTTGATCTGTTTCCTCTTCTATACTATTCTAACAGTGACACTTCTTGTCTTAATTGCTTTATATTTTTCTCTGTTCGATACTTCCATGATGGTATTTGATTTCTTCCCTTTCTTTCCCTCACTACCATGTGCTCTTGTGGTAGAATTTTACCAGTTATTAATTTGGCTGCACAGTAATATATCCTGTTTACTTCTATCACCTGGATCTCTGTGGACAATCCTAATTACTGTGTTCATTTGTTTTATTTATTTGTAAGCCAAAAGACACAGTGCAAGAGTGAAACAGGGTCTTCTAGGTGAAAGCGCTTACCATGTTCGTTTTGGCCAATAAACTTATTTTATGAGTTTATGAGTCTATCTGCTGGTGTTGGTTTATACTGAATATGGATACCTGATTGAATTGTTTTGTAAACTAGTATGCTATGTATTGCCTTCAGCCTTGTTTCACTCTTGCACTGTGTCATTTGGCTTACAAGATCACTCTGTGGGGAGTGTTTTTACCTTTGGATTTGTTTTATTTATTTGTTTGCCTTTTGTTAACCAAGTTAGTCCACTGGGCTGGAGGACCATTTTCAGTGGAGACCTGTGGAGAAAAGCTCCACATAAAAGAACAAGTACAGAGTTACAAATTTAGTAAATACATACAATCTGATGTTGTTAATCTTCATTCATTCCTTACTGATGGGTTATCAGTTCCGTCCTCGGAACTCTGCTGGCCAATATCAAGCTCGCGTCAGCCAAAAACTGTCAAGCCAAGGTCCTACCCAGAATGCTCTGCTCCCTGTTACCTCAGATCTTGTTTGCCGCATTGCTGTGCAGCCGTGTCAAGCCACTCTCTCAGCTGTCTAGTTTTTTTGAAAATGTATACATTGTTCTTACTCTAAATTTTTCTCAAAAGTTTATTCTAATATTTTCCTACCCTACTGCACACTTTAGACTCTCTCCTTTTAGTCTTTTCCCTTTATTACCCTCCTTTCTTACCTTGTGGTAATTCTCCATTACCATCGTTGGTAATCCTTCCTTTCTCTTTTTACCCTTTTTTGGGTAGCCTTTCTTCTTCCTTTTGGTACTGTTCTTCTCCATACCAGTTATGTTGGATAAGAAAAGTAGCTTTGACTGCAAGCAGTGTAAGGATTGTGGCCGTAAGTTACCGCTTTCTAATGGCCTGTCTTAATGTCTCCCACTTGACTGTGGATCCTCCGTGTGGGATTTGTAAAAACTTCTCTACCAGGACTCTCAATGAGAGGAAGAGTAAATTAATTTTGGACGGTCTCCTCAAGTCTCCTTTCTCTGAGGCTATTTCTGGGTTGGAGGGCTCACCCCCTCCTGTTAAACTCTGCAAGAGGCATTCTTCCTATTCTTCATTGAAGTCACTCCCCTCTTCTCCCTTTGGAGATCAAAATGTGTGTTTGTTCTAACAATAGTTTCAGGTACTACAGATCAATGCCCCGAGCCCTAGATGAGGAGATATTAGAAATTATACAGAGACATGTGAGTTAGATTGGATTATCAGGTTGAGGGCGGACCGTAAACCTGGCCTGAACGATAAAATCCCCGTTAAACCTTTATTAAAGAATAGAATATTGAAGATCAAATCCTAGTTGTTGTGCATAGTACAGCATTGGAACATGTGATATTGTTAGACACAAACACTCATTTTTTATGTATGATATATACATTCAAATCTATACTTACTTGCACAGTTTTTTAACATATATCTCTAGATTTTACCATAGAGTTTGTTCTTTATATGAGGAATATATTTTTTTAGTGTATAATATGATTATTTTACATAAAATACCTTGTTTATGAGCTTGTTCCTTGATGATTTAAGATATGTACCTTTATTTTTTGTTATATGCCTTTAAGATTTGCAAAGAGAAGTGATGTCATTGTGATGTGGACTTTCAGGCATTTAAAAAGTGCACCTTTTTTGTTTGTTTTGTATATGGCTTGATAAAGCCCTTTTTGGGTGAAAGTGCTTGCCTATTTTCTCAATAAATTGATTTACTCTTGGATTTTACCGCAATTGTCCATCTTTTTGTCAGAATTTGTGGACTATTTGCTGCTGAGCTGATTTTATGCTGCAACTGGTTTACAGTCATGTTTTACTCTCCTGTGGTTTATTTACTTGGATTATTTTACTGTGACGGAAACCATTCTTGGGTTTCAAACTGGTAAAAAATGTTGTGATGTCATCACAATGGTGCAGGTTCATCACGCCAACTGCCAGGGAGGACGAAAGTGTAATTGAGCTGTTTACTATGGCCGAGATGTTCTTAACATTATGGGTGAATAAATTGGAGCAACACCTTGTTTGCAAACAGATACTGTGATAACTATTCCTGTTTTAGAGAAAAATACAAGTAATGTACAAATTTCTCCAGTGTTACCGGAGAATCAAAATACTATGTCTGGGACTGTAACAATGAAGTGCGGTGTGCATCCGAGCTCGAAATTTGACTGTATTATCAACAAAAATTATACTTTTTCAAGGGAAAGCTCTGATACACGGGGTAACATTGTCAATGCGGACAATACTCATTATAAATCTCTAAAGGACATTATTTTTACTTTTGAAAAAAAATGTATGAATATAAAACTTTGCAGCTTGATTCTAAATACTTTAGGGAATGTATCAAAGCTAAAGTGGCACCACAGGGACTACATTGTTTTTAAATTTCCATCTGGCATTTATTATTACAGTTGCATTATTGAGGACTTAACTGATATGTTTAATGGGTGGGGTATTGAATTGTTGCAAAAAGTGTTGGTTTATCATGATAAAATGCAAGTGAAATTGCAGAATGAACTGGCTTCACTAAATGTACAGATTACTAGTGACTTGCTATTTGAACAATATGAATTGCTATATCAAAAAGTTTTAGAAAGGGTATAGAAGAACTATAATGTTTTATTTCACAAAAAAGTAGGAAATTGATTAGGGACATCAAACAATACCATTTAAAAATGACCTATCCTACTAACAAGATTTTGTTTAAGAATGATACTAATGATTTTGTTGCACAAGAGGAACAACAATTTGTTTAATGATGAAACACTTGTTAATGAGGAACTTGTGTTTGAGGGGGTACAGGAAGGAATGGTTAATACGGATTTCCCCCTGCTATGTCACTCAGAAAGAATAGCAAACAGGAATTATGGATACAATCACATGGAACAGTACCCCAGGAAGAGTTCATACAGGGGAAGGGGCAGGAACCAATATTAACCCTATATTCTAATGTTGAAGGTGATAATATTATTCATACCTTTGAAGGATTTAATATACATAATTATACTGACTGACCCATTACTGAGGAATATTTTTCTCTCTTTTTGAAAGGTTTTAAATGTGTGCCTGCTAAAATTCCGGATATTACTGATGGTCTTCTGGATATCCATTTCTATACTAGGAAATTGAATTTCCAGGTTATGTTTTCTAAAAAGGAGGAATCTTACAATGGTAAGGTTGGTCTTAGGAAAACTAGTACATACAATCCACCCTTACATCCCTTAATACATACCTTTGAGACAGCAGTTAAGGAAGATTTATATCAACTTTAGGCACGGTACAAAGGTTTTGTTTCTAATTTGAACCCAAAAGAGAGGACTCTATTAAATGAAATTCGAGGGGATAGGTCAGTCTGCATTATGACCCCTGACAAGGGAGGGGGTATAGTCATTTTTAATACTACTGACTTTATCAATATTATTCAGGATTTGTTATTCAATAAGGAAAACTACATACAAGTGTCCATCAACCAGATACATATTGGATACCAGCGAAATGATAGCTTCTTGCAAGAATTTCTTTTGGACCAACATGTAGATCAGGATACTTATAATTTGTTGAGTAATGTTCACCCTAGGGTCCCTGTGATATTTGGCATACCCAAAGTGTACAATTTGTGCAGCTTTGTGGAAAATAAGGTGAAGCACATTGTTGAGGGAGTCCCTCATTTGGTTAGGGACTCCTGGGAGTTTCTGGGACAAATTAGCCATGACATATGGAGCCCTGATTTAATTTTTTTACTATGGATGTCAAGGATTTATTTACATGTATTCCCAAAAAAGATGGTTTGGAATACTTTGAAGAGATATTATTCCTTGACTCTAGTCTGACTCATGATGAGGTCACTTTAATTTGTGAATTTATATCTATGGTTCTAGACTATAATTACATCTATTTTGAATGGCAGTACTACCAACAAACATCTGGAGTGGCTTTGGGAGCTGTTTGTGCACCAGTGTATGCCAATATAGTTCTTCTTGGATGGGAGCGTAAGTATGTTTTCAACAGTATCTGGTGGGTTGAACATGTTTTGTTATACAATCGTTACCTGGACGATGTTTTTATTTTATGGAAGGGGGATAAGGACAACATTCCCAAATTTATAGATTATTTGAATGGGACCACCACCCTCCTCAAACTTTAAATTTTCCTATCATGAACAACAACTATCTTATGTGGACACATTGATTTCTCATAATACTCATGGTTTTACATCTAAGGTTTTCCGTAAGAGTATTTTTTGTAACTCCTACCTACATTTTTCTAGTCATCACCCTTTGTCGCAAAAAAAAGCATTATTAAAGGTCAGGCCATACGTATTGCTCGAATGACCTCTGAATTGGTTAATGTTAAAAAAGAATTTGATATTTTGATGAATATGTTCATTCAAAGGGGGTATCCTAAAGGTATGGTGGAACCAATTTTGGATGGAGTTTCTCATGAATGGGGTAGGAAGTACAAACCACTTTTGGGGGCAGGACACCTCTTAAAATCACACATGTGTAAGCTAAAGCCCCATATCGTATCTGTTGCATACACATTAGCATGTACAGTACAATACAGGGTATTATTTAAAAACATTAAAGCAATTTTACAGAAAAATTGGGGTATCTTCAGGACTAATCAGGATATTTACCACATTGTGGGTGATCAACCTTTTTTCACTAATAAAGTGGGAATGAACCTTAAAAAAACTGGTTGAAACACCTAAAATCATAGTGAAAATGAGAAGGTCAAAGGGACTACTAGTTGTGGTTGTTGTTCGCAGTGTAGCTTCATTTTTAGGGAAACTGTTATCACACTGAGTGACAGACTGAGGACTAACATCACTTTCAGGAATGGTAATTGTAGAACTCAGAGGTTAGTATATTTAGCTATGTGTGATACATGTCCAGCATATTATGTTGGAAAAACAGAAAGATCCTTCAGACGCAGGATTTATGAACATTTGTATGAATTAAAAAATAAGAAAGAAACTAATACATTGTATAGGCATTCTCAAAGTTGTTATTTTCATGATTTTAAGTTTGGCATATTGGATAATGTAGATATTGAACCTGGAGGGGGGGGGGAGTGGAAGAACCAGCTTAGCAAAAAGGAACCTTTATGGCAACTTAGACTTTCTGCTAACTCCCCCCCAGGGTTAAATGACAATGTTTCTATTGTACCAGCTCTTAGGGACAGAACCCAAATCAAGGAATGGGGTTTTCAGTCCACTTAATTACTATTATATTAATTAATACTTGTCTACTGCTTAAAATATATAGCATCTATTGTTCAAACATTCTGCATTATATATATATATATATATATATATATATATATATATATATATACACACACACACACACCTTAACATACACATTTTTGCAGTAATTTAAGGTGTAAAATGCTATGATTTATAGACTTGTAATAAAGGTTCTTTTTAAATACTAATGTAAATATGGGTAGCATAGCATATTTTAATAATTATTTTTTGTTTTGTAATAATCAGAATATTAACATTTTATAGTTTCAGTATGAAGGTTCCAACAAAAAATATTTCTTATATATTTTTTATATATTCAACACTGTGTTTTTAAAAGACCTTATTGTCTTATTGATTTATTTAATTCAACAGCCAATCATGAGCTACCTTATAGTATATATTGACATTTTTGTATGAGAACATTTTATCCAGTTCTGATGGTCATTATATATGATGAAAGCGCTTAACAACTAATGGATTTCGATGGTGTTTGGTTCTAATAAAATGGAGTTCTTGTTGATGGCCATTGGGTGCATTATTTTTGGTTACTAGTTATTTTCTTTGCATTCTAGAACTTTTATTGGTCTTCAAGATGCGTATTACCACATAAAAATTGACAAATGCTCAAGACGATACCGCCACTTCCGAATAGGAGCCAGTCACTACCAGTTTCGAGCCCTGCTCTTTGGTCTCTCTACATCCCCCAGAGTGTTCACAAAATGCATGGCAGTGGTTATCGCTCACTTGCAACTTCAAGGATTCCAGGCGTTTCCGTATCTAGATGACTGGCTCCTCAATGCCCCCACCAAGCGTCTACTGGAAGAAGCCCTGCAGTATACTCTCTTAACAGCTCGAAGCCTGGGAATCCCTATAAACTGAGAGAAATCCAACACAACCCCAACTCAGCCTTTGGAATTTAAAGGGGTACTGTTGGACATGAGAAATTGCACAGCATCCCTTCCAGAACACAGGCTTCAGAGAATAAGACAACAAGTTCAACCGCTGCTCTCTCACCACAAATCCCCAGCTCGATCTATACTCCAGCTATTGGGGTCAATGCCAGCCTCGATTACCATTGTTCCTCTAGCCAGATTCCACATGAGGCTCCTTCAATGGATGCTTCTGAGTCAGTGGCACCCTCTACAACATCCTTTGTCCTTTCAGATAAGTGTAACTCAGAGATGCAAGCAAGATTTACTCTGGTGGACATCTCAAAATCCCCAACAATGGTCTTGCCCTTTCAAACCCCATCAACCAATAGCCATGGTGACCACAGATGCCTCCCTGATAGGGTGGGGGGGATATGTCAGGGAAACTCGGTCCAAGGCACCTGGTTGGAGACAGAGGCCCTTTTGCATATCAATGTCCTGGAACTGAGGGCTCTGCTTCTAGCATTGCAAGCATTTCACTCCATCCTTCCGTCAAGGACTATTGCAATCCAATCAGACAACATGTCACTGGTCTGGTACATCAACAAACAGGGGGCACCAGATCTTACCCATTATGCCGAGAGGCCTTGAGAATATGGCAGTGGGAGATAGCTTACAACCGCTTTCTAATTGTAATGCACATTCCCAGGAGCTCCAACGTGATAGCGGACAAATTGAGCAGGTGCATTCTACAGCCTCACAAGTAGTCCCTCAATCCTCTGATAGCGGCAAAAATCTTCAACCGCTGGGGCCAGCCTTGCTGCGACCTATTTGCCTCCCCAACCAACTACAAGTGCAGCAACTATTTTGCCCTGATCCCCCCTTGGGGACAGTCACCAAGGGACGCTCTAGTCCACACTTGACCCTAGGGTCTTCTTTATGCTTATCCTTCTCTCCCCCTCATCTCCCAATGTCTAAAGAAAGTACGACAGTGGAAGAGCAAAGTGATCCTCATTGCTCCATATTAGCCTCGACAAGTCTGGTTTCCCTTCCTCTGGCCTCACCTGCTAGATCAACCGTGGATCCTCAATCCATCCCAAACGTTGATCTCCCATCTGCAGGGTCTGATTTACCCCAATCTAAACAACCCTGAAACTGACAGCTTGGTTTCTCCACTTCCAATGATTGCCAAGCATGAAAACCTTTTGTCCCCTGTACGCAATATTCTTATTGCATCTCATAAATTGTCCACCAGACTAATCTATCTTAACAAATGGTAAAGGTTCTCTCTATGGGCAGCAAATAAACAATTAGACCCCTTGTCAGCCCCAGTCTCAGTGGTATTGGATTACTTACCACATCTTTTCCACTCTGGGGTGTCTGCCTCTACTATTCATGTACATTTAGCTGCCATCTCAAATTTCCATATTGGTTTTCAAGATTCTTCACTTATGTCACACAGACTCTGTAAGACTTTCTTGAAAGGGGTTATCCACCTAAAACCTCCCTTTAGAGAAACCATACAACCTTGGAATTTGGCTTTGGTTCTGCAAGCTCTAACAGATCCCCCTTTTGAACCTGCATCTTCATGTGATGTAAAATATCTCTCTTGGAAAACTTTGTTTTTAGTTGCAATCACATCGGCCAGGCAACTGTCAGAACTTCAGGCCTTATGCATCAAACCTCCCTATCTTATCTTCCATAAGGATAGGGTATCACTGAGAACTAATTCTACCTTTTTACCATAAGTGTTGTCAAAGCGATCTATCAACCAATCTATTGACCTTCCAGTGTTCTTTCCTAACCATTCTAACAAGGGAGAGTATTGCCTGCACTCCTTAGATGTTCACAGGCAAATACAATTTTATCTGGACAGAGAAAATCTGCCTGTAATTCAGACCAACTGTGTCTGGCATTTTCTGGATCTAGATGGGGCATCCTCTATCAAAAGTTACATTGGCTTCATGATTGAGAAATTGTATTATTTTTATCTACAACAAAAACAATCTCACCTTGCCTCATAGAGTCAAAGCACATTCTACAAGATCTATGGCAACGTCAGCAGCCTTCCATGCTAAGGCTTCCCTCAATGATATTTGCTCAGCTGCAACTTGGGCCAAACCCCATACCTTTATTTTTCATTACAAATTGGACTTGGCCTCCAGTGGTAGAGCTTCCTTTGGCTCCATGGTGCTCAGGAATGTCCTTCCATGAGGGCCACCCAGGGATTCGGGTAGCTGGGAACTCTGTCCCATCAGTAAGGAATGAACAAAGATTAATAACATCAGATAAAGACGTTATGTCTTACCATAACATTCCATCTGTGTTGTTGATCTTCGTTCATTCATTACTTCCCACCCTCCATCCCCATCCGGTGGTTCTTGGTTGATCTCATGTACTCCTTTATTGTAGGTCTGTCATGACCAGAGGTAACATCTACTTTTATCTATCAACTTGCAAACTCGATCTGAGGTAACAGGGAGCAGAGCATTCTGAGTAGGACCTTGGCTTGAGAGTTTTTGGCTGATGCGAGCTTGATATTAGCTGGCTCAGTTCCGAGGACGGAACCGATAACCCATCAGTAATGAATGAATGAAGATCAGCAACACAGATGGAACATTATGGTAAGATATAACTTCTTTTTTTGGGCATAAAAGAACTCTGGTACAAGGTACAATAATGCTATACAGTTAATAGAATCTATCATATGAAAAAAATCAGCAGAGATAGAATGTAACTTACAAATGTAGATACATACATTATAGGCACAAAAGAAGTCGAGTACAAGGTAACATGATGCTGTACAATTCTTAGACTCTATCACACATAAAAGGAAAAAAAAATCAGCAGAAATGAAATGTAACATTTTACAAGAAAAAAGTGGTTTGGAAAGAAGGTAAAGTGGAAGCCCTTGAGATTTCATTAATATTGTTGTACCAAGTAAGTAGAGGGAGAGAAACAGTAAGTAGTCGAAGGGAGTGAGGTTGAGGGAAGGGAAGAAAAGTGAAGGAGGGTCAAGAGAATATACAGAGAAAGAGTTAAGCAGTGGTGGTAGAGGGGGTGGGTAGACTAGTAATAGTGGAAGAGATAAAATAAGGTTTGAGTAGAGAAAGGCTCAAAAATACTAAGAAGGGATCTCAGTGCTAGTGTTCAAGAGAAAGTATATTTGGGTTAGGAGGGACTATTGTACTGTAGAATAGCTGGGGGGTAATAGTTAGGTAGGGTAGTAACAGGTACAGGAGGGTGAGTTACTCAGGTAGATCCTCAATTGTTTTTTGAAAAGAGAAGCAGAGTGGATAGCCCATAGATTGTTAGGGAACTTATTCCAAATTTGAGACATAGAGCATTTATAAAGTAATTTGCTTATAGCTTTATTGGGTCTGTAGGCATCAAGAAGGTGTTGGTCAGTGCTGCGGAGAGATCGGGAAGGTTTGTATGAGCATATTAAGGTAGATATGAAGGAGCAGTCGGCAGGTTAGTGGAGTACAAAATATGTCATTTGAAGCTGAGATAGTTGGGGCAGTTGAGAGAATTCCAGCCATTGCAGTTTTTTTGTAGGGCTAGACAGTGGTGGGATTTATAGGGAATGTTACAGGCAAATCTAGCCATCTGGTTGTAGGTTTGCTTGAGTTTGGTTAATAGATTTGCTTGGAGGTAGACAAATATCAGGGAGGCATAAAGTAGGCAGAGGAGGGGGTAGGCTTGAGCTTGGGAGATCATGGAGCAGCTTGATAAGAATTTTTTGTTTCTGTACAATAGACCAAGTTTTGGATTGGTCTTCTTGATGGATTGTTGGATATGAAGGTCAAATTTCAGGTTATCGTCTATTGTGACACTGAGAAGTTTGCTATGTGTGTCAGCATGAATGATAGTATTATCTAGGGAAGAGAGTATGAATGATGTCTTAAGGCTGGCCAATGATTTTGGAAGGAAAAGTAGTAGCTTGGTTTTTTTTGGCTTAAGGATGAGTTGATTATTAATTAGCCAGTGTTCAATGGTATTAAATGAAGTTTGTGTAACAGGGTGGAAGTCAGTAGGGTTGTCGGACAGGGTAATAAGAGTTAAGTCATCTGCATACTGGATTAGACAATATGTGCAGCAGGCAGAGTGAAGATTATTAGTAAAGTTATTGAAGAGGAGGGGGCCAAGAATAGATCCTTGGGCTACACTAGTTTTGATAGGCAAGAAGGGATAGCAGGTAGAGAGCCATCTAATAGATTGCTGTCTCTTTTATCAAAGTTCTGACTTTTTGGGTTATATTGACCTCCTGCAGTCTATTTCTTTCATTGATCTTAATATGTCTGTCTATATATCCCTATTAAGTCAAGCAACTCTTCTCTTAGCTCGTTTTCTTCTAAACTGAGAGCACATTTTTTGTTTTCCATTTCCTGTGGGCATTCTGTAGAAACTTCTATTGCATCTTACGGTGGCACATTCTCTTCAATTTCATCCTGTGCCATCCATTTCTCTGTCATATTGGAACTCACTGGCCTATTACTCCTCAACATTAACTGTGTCAGAGTTTCCACGGTTTCCTGTTCCTTCCCTTGCTGTCCAGCTTCAAGTGAACATTTATACTGGTTTCCTGTGGAAAGCTCCAAAATATCTTCATATGGCACTTGACCAATTGCTTCCCGTTCCACTGGTTTCCCCTTAATTTGGAGGTCCGTTGCTCTATCCTGTTGTGGTGCTTTCTGAATTAGATTTTCTACACTGAATCCTTCATTTCACAAGTACTCCATATCCTCAGTTTCTATTTCTTTAACTTCTCAATTACTAATCTCCTTTTCTACTTTTCCTCTTTGCCTTCTTAATTTTTGTATTGTAAAGTTTTTCATGTCTGGATTCCTTTGCCTGTATTTCTCTTCAAATATCTTTGGTGCTGCTCTTTTTGTATTGATTAGTTTTACTTTCTCCTTTGCATAGATATTACACTATATTAAATCTCTTTTTCTTTCCCATGTCCATATTTCTTCTTCAGATGTCTCCTGCTCTTCCTGTTTCTCTTTACTTTGGGGACTCATTCCATCATGTTGTGATGTAAACTGTGTTACACCTTCTACATCAAATCCTTCACTTCACAGGGACTCCATAACTTCAACTTCTATTTTTTTAACTTCTACTTTACTAATCTTCTTTTCTAAATACCCTCTTTGTGATACTATTTTTTATTGTGAAATTTTCCATGTCTGGATGCATTTGCCTGTATTTCTCTTCAAATATCTTTTTATGGCTGCCTTCTTTATGTTGATTAATTTGGCTTTTGCATATCAAATCTCTCTTTCTTTCCCATGTCTATATTTCTTTGTTATACTTTTCAAAAATATCTAGGTTTTGTTGTTTATATTTTTGCACTTCCTCATATGCTTATTTTTCCAAACAGATCAAAGTTTCATGGTTTATATTCTGTCTTTCACAAATCTGCTGTATTAATGACCACAATTTTTATTTGAAGCTTCTGACAGTTTTTCTTGTGGAAGTATTTTTCTTTCCTTTAATTTCTCTCATAATCTTTTTGTATATCTTGTGTCTGGAAATTCTGGGCTTTTTGCATAATAGTAACAATGCATAATTTCTTTCTTATTCTCGATAGTCCACTCTATAGTCTTTATGGCTCTTCTTTGGACTATCAGTTTTTGTGATTTTTGTGGACAGCTACTTCCTTCTACAACACGGTTGCCATTCTCCCCCTGAGCCTGGCCCCATTGTATGAATTTTTCCGTATTTTGAGGAATCTACACTGTCATTTGTTTGCCATCCTGGCACCAGTGCACTTACCAGGATTGGGAACTTATTTTTATCCTGGGTCTTGTGTACCCAGCTATCTTTTTTAATTTTGGCCCGACTTCTGTCCATGATATATGCTATATAAATACAGTCTATATATCGCTGTTGCCTTGGTGAGATTTTGTGAAAAACGGTGCACCTCGTGAAGGTACTCACCAAGACTTGAGGATGAATTCAATTTCAGCACTACTACCCTCCTTTGCTTGCTGATTTTTCATCTCTCCATTCGGAAACCCACACCTCCATTGTAAATGAATGAATGAATGAACAGATACTTGTCATATTCACGTACAGCATTAATTTCAAATGTGCCTTAATACTAGGAACAATGCACATTTTGAATCTTAAAATGTCCATGATCCTCATTGTTTCAGGTTGAAAGGGACAGTAACACTTTCAGTGTTGATTTTTTTAACTGATATCCATGGTAACTAATGCTGAATGGTACTCATTCGTCAAAATAAGGTTTTATAAGTATAAAATAAAACGTTTTCACCATTCTGTGAGTTTCCTAGTTGTTAGCAAGCTGTTAGTAAGTACTCCACATTTTACCCATTATGAGAGGTAATGCTCCACATTCTGGAGATGGAAGGTCAACGGCTATAATGTGTAGTGTAAGCCAGTTTAATCTTTGTTAAAACTGGAAAGTATCACATTCCTACACACATATGTTAAACCTATGGAAACTATAGAATTCATATTATAAATGATGAGTCCTGACGACAATATCTGCGTATGTTATTGATCATAAAATTGCATTTAATAAATACTTTAGTCGACTCCACTTTATCCAGAGGTATCGCCTAGTATACCTGGAGGATGATGTTTTACTTCAGCTCCCTTTTGGGTTGTCTTGTCTGTACACCATTTTCTGGCAGCACTCGATGCCTCTTAAAAGTAACTAAGTTATTCTAAACTTCTGATTCTGCCAAATGCAAACTTTTATTATTTCAGTCACTAGCTTTAGTTTACGCGTACATTTATTTCATTTTCACTGCTCTTTGTCTGTGACTGATAGTACACTCCCTTGGTGCGGTTCGCATTCAATTAAATTAACAAATAAATACTGTAAATCCTTCTATACACAAACATTTAACTGGTCTGCGATCACATGACCAGCCATTTCTGATTTGCCCATATTTTTTATAGAGTGACGTGCCCTTGGGCACTACGTCACGAAGAAAAACTTCCTTTTGCACTTCTCCCATTTCTAAGGGACTAATTCAGCGATGGGTGGGCAGGATGGCAACAGTTGGTGGCAACATATTCCAGATCAGGGTTTTAGAAGGTAAGTTTGTTAGTCAGTCCGGAGGAGAACGAAATGTACTAGGCACTGGGGGTGGAGCTTATGACACTAAGGAATAAGTGATGTGTGATTGTTAATCGGTGATCAGAAGCAGTCCCAGGGGGGTGTGACAATTTGGGGCTTGGCCCAACTTGCAAACCTGTGCGGTTAACGGAGCTTGCTTGTTTATTTTTGTCCGTTTTAATTGCGGGCACATACTTGACCCCTTGTCCTTTGATGTGACCATGAGGTGTTTCAGAGTTGCTCTGGTTGGAGTAGGCGTTTCACCTCTTTGTTTCAGTGGAGGAAGTTGTGAAAGTTTTGTTTTGTGTGGATCGAGTTTTCCTTGAGTCTGTGCGTCAGAACTGTTGATTGTCAATGCGGTGGGCAACGTTTGTATATCCTCAGTGGCGATTACGTTGGCAATTCTACAAGTGTAAGACATGATCACAGCATCTGGTATATGGAAAAGCTTAATAAGTAGTTATGTGGAATCTTTTTCTTAGTTCCCTTTCATGTATGTAATTGTTAGGTTAGCAGAGGCACACTTGAAGATATTTATCTGGAGGTGTAATCCAAGATTCTAAACCTCCACCCTGGAAAGTTGGAGGTACAACGTGAATTTCTCTCATGTGTTGGGTGCTGGTTTAGAAACAGATATAATCTGAAATTTCACAATTGAGTACCGAGTTCCGTCTGCCCCGCCCCCCACCA
This sequence comes from Protopterus annectens, assembly GCF_019279795.1. Taxonomy (NCBI): domain Eukaryota; kingdom Metazoa; phylum Chordata; order Ceratodontiformes; family Protopteridae; genus Protopterus; species Protopterus annectens. The sequence goes on from NC_056743.1 coordinate 1,277,587,030, forward strand.
AAAAGGTACAGTCATACAAAATTAGTGATAAATAAGAAATGCAGAGTTATAGTGCGTCTATATCTATTTGTTTGTATGTATGTCATATACATAAATATACAAAGTAATGTTTTGATGCACTGCATAATAAAGTAAACATGTACATCTCTGATTAAAAAATTGCCTCTGTTCTATCTGTATACTTTTAAAGTCATTATACCATTTACTGTCTTGAAGGTTGTTTGATGCTGTGTTTCTGTACGAAAATAATTTGTGTAAAAAAAGTATATTTTATGTGGATAGTCAGCATCATTAGCATGCGACTAAGTTTTATCTTGGCATTAGGTTGGACAGAATGCTGCTTCAAAAAATTATTTGTACACCGTGGATGGTATTTGCCTGCCTACAGCTGTAGAAGCCTCATTCTTCTAAGTATGAGTGGTGGTAAGGTCAGGCCAATGTAAGCAAAGGGAAATATGAATTTCCAGGTAAATAAATACATCCTCCTAGAAGAGTGGAAATTTGACTTAATTAAGCTGGGCACAGTCAGTTTGATGTTGGGTCCCTTGCCCTTCCCTAGTCATTGTTGAGGAATGTGATTTTCTCTTATGCTGTGCATTTTTACAGTTAATCTGATGTTAAGCATGGAAGGTTTGTTAAACTCATTGTAGGTTGTAGAAATTTTCTGCCCTCAGTGGTTTGTGTAGATACACAATTTACTCAAGACAGGAAAAAAACATTTGAAAACATATGTTGTAAATTTAAAGTGTAGAAAATGCTGACTTGTATTTCTCATTTCTTGTGATCTGTTTTACAGAATTCACCAAATGTAGAGCCGCTGATGGGGTTTCTTATCTTCTGTTTTCTGATGTTATCGGGGATATGCAGCCATCCCCGTTTTGCTGGTGACCAGGTGGAGAATTATGAAACAGCAACACGGATTCAGGAGAATATAAAACTTTTTCAGACCCAGATGGAAGAGCTACAGAGGGAATTTGATGAGAAAAGTAAAGATGTCCTCATTGAGGAGCCAGCATCTCCTCCAGTGAAGGAGGATACAGAGGATCAGGATCTGGACTGGAGCCTGTGGAGTGTCTTCGTCCCAGCAGTGTTTATTGTCATTGAAATCTGTATACAGGATTTAGATTGGAAACTGCTGTGCAAGACCATTGATGAAGAGGATGATGATGATGATGAAGTAGAGCAAGCCTGTCAAAGGTCATTTACACAGCTTGTCTCATTCCCTGATCGAACTGTACTGGAATCGTTTTACAAAATGCATATTCGGAGCACTATGCAGGATATCACTCGAATGTGCGAATTTGTTGAAGGTTTTACTGATATCTTGTTGGTTGGATGTCGCAGTCTGTGCCAGAAAGACTATGGTATCTTTTTAGAAGATTGTACTGGAGTTGGTAGTATGTTTGAAAAATGGGGTAGTAAGCGAGAGGTAACATTTGACCTTCTAGTACCTCTTCTGCCCCCTGAAGGTTATGTGTTTAAACCAGAAGAGATGCATCCTGAATTTCCACCCGAGAAGCGAGGTTACCGGCGGATAGCTGTCCATTCTGGATGTATGTGCAATAGAACAGAGATACTAGCAGATGTATTGTGTCTGATACATGGTAAAGACAAATTCCATTTAGGAGAGAAGCCAGAAGATTCGCTAGAAACCTGCTTGTGTACTGATGCTTACCTTGATACTGAAAAAGTGTTAAAATGGATGAGAGCTTTGTTATTGGCTTCCTGGGAACAGATCTCTCACAAATATGATTTTAAAGTTACATTCCCTTCTGCTGCCCTATGCATCCTTAAGTTGGCCTATAGGACTGGCAGGCACATTTATATTAATATCATCCCAGCAGTGCGTTGTAGAGACACTGATGTGTGTTTTGTAACCTTGAATTTTGGAATCCACCAGCCACGGGTTTATTGGCTTGAGTCTTTTGCTTTGTTAGAACACCAGTTTTTGAAAGGAATTGCCAGATCTCTTCCTGAGGACAGCTGTCACATCAAATGTTTGCAAATCTTAACATATTTGAATGAAAGACATTCACCTTCAAAGGCCAGTGTACTGACTTCCTATCATATCAAAACAGCACTCATGCATCTATTGTTGGTGCACAGCCCTGAAAAATGGCAGAGTCAGTGGATCACTCAAAGGTTGCGAGATGTTGTGAGGTACTTTAGCTGTTGTCTGGATGAAAAACGGCTTTACCATTTTATGACTGGTAACAGATCATTAATGACAAAGTTTGACATTCCCAGTGATTTTCAGGACACTGAACCAGTAAACCTTTTCCGAGCTTTTGTGCTGGACCATGCAGCCTATAGAAATGCATTGGCTGAGTTTCAGGAAATGGTAATGAGTGTGAATGCCCTAGTCCCAGAATGTGCAGTATAGCTATTCTTTGAAACAAGATGATTGTACTCTAAACTCAATATTTAAAAACAAAACTATTAATAACAATGGTAGTGCTGTTACATTTCATGTTAATTGGTGCAAAGACATAGTTCTGAATGATCCGCTGATGACCAGTAACAGGACCAGAAAATAATATTTTAGCAAGTAGCAACATATCCAGGAAATTGGATCAGATACTGGTATGCAGCTGGAGTTATTTCCAGAACATTGTTACTTATTCTTTGTCCAGGATATTAGAGAAGCTGTAGGAAATATGTCCTGCTGATAGTTTGCCAGGGTAATGCTGAATGTTGAATGGGCTGTATTTTATAGCAAACATTATTCATCTTAAATCTATCTGCAATAATCAAAGTATTAATGCCTTTTATTTTTTTTACTGGGGAGGGTAGTATGTTGTTTGGGTGTGTGTATCAGCAGACTGGCACTGCTATGTCTCCATCATCTCCCTACTGTGTTGCTCCTAATACAGTTTCTCTGCATTGTGACATCCGTGAAGTCAGGTTCTGTGACAGGGTTACACAAAATGCACCTTTTGTAGATTAGCACCAATTTAGGTTTAAAACACTGTCAGTTAAATTAAGACAGAAACTGTGAATAATGACTCTAGAACACAATGAAACGAGTGCTTGCTTTGTTCTGTAATTTCTATGTTTTTATGCTACAGATTATATCCTTTTAGGTGCCACATAAAGTGTTTATATGTACTGTTGGTTTGTTTTTTGGTGTTTCTGACTGTTCATGCACACAGGGCTAAACATCTGGTTCGATGTTCAGCTAGGCTTATGTTAATAGTTTGATGGGACTTTTTAAAAACCTTTATGTGAAGAAATAAAATTATACTGTGGGTGTTATTCATAGTACCATGCTTCACGGATGCATAAAGGGAATGTGAGAATCGTGTCTCTATGCCTGTACTTAAATGAGTAAAGTGCTAAGAACTGGCACAGATTTTTAGAACTTCTGAGCCTTGTGACTAACTGCCCAGTATGCATTAAACATGTGGGGAAAGGCATGTGTATATAATGCCTTGAATGACATTCTGTATTTTCATCAAAAGGCAGTGAGTGCGAGCCTCCATGGATCTCTTGTCTGTGTGAGATCATCTTTATATGGACAGCTTGTTATTGTTTTTATAAAGTTGGAAAGGGGGAAGATATGACTGTTGGAAATATGGGGGTGGAGCAAGCAGCCAAAAGGAACACATTAAAAGGATTGTGCAGGAAGACGTAGGAATGGATGAGTACTATGTTCTTGTTAGGGAATACACCCCCATTTTTTAATTTTTAATAAGGGAAGAAGGAGGGCAAAGTGTGTCAGGGAGTGGGTTAGAGAAGAGTTAAGTATTTTTTTTATGGTACAAAACGTAAAACAGATGAGCACATTATGGTGGACTGACAGTGGGAGGGGGAGATAACACATACAGATGGCAGACAGAGACAACAGGAGGAGTGAGGAAGGCCAGGAGTCCAGTTTGACCCCAATCCGGAGGTCCTCAAATATCTCTGTGCCCTGATGGACCAGGGCAGAGTGACTCCAATGGCATGAAGATAAAGGCCTCCAGTGGCTTGATGGTTGGAGTCAACCAGGGTAGAGTCTTTTACCTGCTGGAGGAGAGATTCATATGGGCCCCAACATCTGTCTACTGCCCTCATGACTGCAGCCTCTACCAGATCCTGAAACCTGCATGCCAAGCTGCCACACACAGGTGTAGAGGCCCCCCACCCTGTGAAGTTACTGTCTAGAGAGTAGGGGAAGGTGGAGATTTGTCCGACATTTGGGAGGCCTGCAGCTGACCTGCCCTTAGCACTTCTGGACCTGTAGAAAACAGAACATAGAAAGAAGAGAAAAAAGTAGGGAGAGATGAAGACAACAAAAGGAAGTTATCAGTGTTAAGTAGCAAATGCCTTTATTTCAATGACACAAAAATGAGTAAAGCAACATTTTATTCCTGAATATGAAACTGCCATTAACTAATTATATATCTTGCAATTAGTAATGTAATGAGTACAATTGACAAGTACTTGTTTAGGTTCAGGTTTGCCTTCTTTAATATTACTGCATTTACTGTAATATGACTGAATAAATATATTAATTGCTGCACCGAAATGCCACAAACCATCATCAGTTAAGTAGTACAGCAGTGTATACTGACAAGTACTACTTCAGGGCCTGCTATACTTTTACTTCCAAAGTATTCATTATTGGGGTACTACATTTTCTTCCACTTGACTGATTTACTTTAGTGAAATCACATAAATCTAAATAATTATATTTAATGACCATGTAGTGAGGGTGTAAGTATGGCAACCTGACAAGTTGAAATATGCTGTTGTGCAATGTAATTTTATTTTTATTTTCTGTTTGTTTGTATTTTTCCTTTTGCTAAGTAATTCCATACAAACAGGGCCATGACACCAAACCAGCCACTCATTGAAAACGGTCCCTATTATATACATGTTTCGCAGGAGCTGCAGAGAGATTAGAAAACTAGGAGAAAAAAGGCAGTTGGTTACAGATCCTGACTTTGTGTGCATCATACCATAAAGTACTACAGTACTTCATATTTCTTCTAGGCTTGCTAATATCACTTAAGGTATGACAACGTCAGCCACCCACTTTATTTTATCATCTGTTCCATTTTGTATTTGAAAATGTAGCATATTACTCTTCAGATGTCTGTAGACTGGACCATAATGAAGCAGTTATGTTAAAATTATGATTGTTCCCTCTGTTTATTTCCCCAGATGCTTAGTTTTTTACATACCTCAATGGGGATAGGTTCATAAAATTAGTAATGCTTCAGTTGTTGATGTTGTCCAAGAGTTTTCTTCTCAGCACCCAGAATGTACTCAGAATTTCCTAATTTTGCAGTTTATACAGTGTTACATGTCTTAGTAGCATATTTAAGTATGACTGTGCATTTCTTTTTACCAATCCTGTTGTTCCTGCTACTATTGGAACTCTTGGGTCTATATTATATCCTCAAACACTTAAAAAAGCAAACGCTGATTGATCAAACTTATTTTCGCGAAACTGCAAAATATCGAAGCAGCATAAACTCGAATTTTTTCTGAGGGAAAGAATTTGGTTGTCCGTTTCTGTTGCTTCGGTATTTTCAGTGTTATGGTGGAAAGTTACTGGTCGGATTCAGGTAAGTGTGTGATTGTGTGGATGTGAGTGTTAGGGTGATTTATGTGAGTTAGGGTTAGGGCTCGGGTTAGGTGTGCGTGCGATTGAGTGGACATGAGGGTTAGAGCAGATTTAAGTGAGTTAGGGTTAGGGAGCGGGTGAGGTGAGTGTGCGATAGTGACGGACCTTAGGGTTAGGGTTTGGGTTAAGGTAAGTGGGTAGTTAGTGGTGTGTGCATAGTTTAGTGTAGGGTTAGGTATCAGATTTTAGGTGTATGTGTGTGGATTTCTGTTTGTTTGGTGTGCTTGTGTTGTGTGTATGTGTTTTGGATCAGCGATTTTTTTCCCCTGGGAAAAAAATTGCTGATCTGACAGTTCGAGATTGTAAGCTTTAGCTTAAATTAGGTCGATCAATCAGCGTTCGCTTTTTTAAGCGTTCGATGATATAATATAGACCCACACTCTCTTGGTATCTTTCTTACACATTGCTCTTGTTTCTGCTTGGAAATCCTGATATTTTAAAACGTTGTCTCTTAGTACTTAAGATACTATAATCATTGGGTTTAGTAATTTCAATGATCAATGCTAGTTGTCTTTTTCTTTCTTGGAGTTATGTAGTTGTTTTGAGAGTTTTGTATATTTTTTGAATTGCCGTTCGTGGGTGATCCTGTGAGTCATATAAACTTCAATATTGTCTAATGCTTTGTGGTTCATATTTCCAATGCTTTTCAGCTACTTCTATATGGTAGTGTTTGCACAATCCTCAGTACAACAGTCTTGCTAGATGATTATGCCTTTCAGTGTACAAACACACCGCCATAAGTGTAACGGTTTCCAGTTTTGTTTTACAGAATTTGCATTTATATGTTTCTTCCAATTTTTCAGTGGAGTTTGTATATCTCAGTAGCTCACTTTCCTGGACCTTCGTTGTTAAGGTTTCATGTTTTGGTTTCAGTTTATCTCTCCTTAGCCATTTCTGTGTCAAATCATGATCAGTAGGCAATAAGGGGGGTGTTCCATAAGATTTTTGTACTTCCCTTTATATTTAGGGACATTCCACTTTTATTTCTTTTCCTGTGCTTTTTTAGCACTTTTATTTGCTGTGTGATTCCTAGGGAATGGTGGTGGTGCTGCAGTAGCATTGTCGCCTCACAGTAAGACACTGTCCGGTTAGATTCTCAGCTAGAGAGCCTTCTGCGTGGAGACATGCGTGAATGGGCGTACCTTCGTTGAAGGTTTTGCGTCAGGGCTGGTAACTCGGCACGTAAAAATCAACTACCAATCATTAGCGGACCGGAGTTCCACTGTGGCGACC